>NW_015386823.1:363415-368487 GCF_001527695.2 Protobothrops mucrosquamatus
ACCCATCAGGACTAATCCAGCCATAAAAAGGAGTCAGTTCTCATTTGCAGTGATAATAACATTGAATAACCATAGCTTCATTTTGATACCTATTGTAATTATTCACATCAGTATATTCTACATGTTTGCAGAACAGGTTAAGAACCTTTCAGGGTTCAAGAATTTAGGCAAAAGATCCATTCCTTTACTTCCAGTACTTGCCTTAGGCGTGGCTCTCATTCAATTTTCAATTACTGTTTCATACCAAAGCAGTAGCACATTCCTTTGTTTGTATTTATTTTACATCCAATTGAGGACTTTAGAGTTGTAAAACATCGAAATCACACAGCTATCAATAGAAATAAATCAAACATATCAATAACAACAGCAATATCAAACCAAACTCATGGATAGTGGGAAGTCAAGTTACAGAAGTCATTCATTACGGAAACTTGGTGGGATGAAACCCACAAATGGAACACACAGCTAGAGGGATTTAAATTATTTAAAAGAAACAGACCAAATAAAAGAGGAGGTAGATTTGTTCTCTAAGAAATGACTACATCTCTACAGAAATAGAGCACAACAATGATGAAAACTGTCTCGAATGCATTTGGGTCAATATAAAAGGGGGGGGAATGACATTGCCATAGGTATATACCATAGGCCACCCAACCAAGCAGAGGAAATAGATGAACTTTTTGCTAGTCAGCTAACTAAGGTATGTAGGAAGCACATCACAATAGTAATGGGGGACTTTAATTACCCTGACATCAACTGGGAGACAAACTGCACCAAGTGGAAGATGAAACAGATTCCTGATAAATCTAACAGACAACATTGTCTGCCAAAAGGTAGAGAAAGGAACTAGGGGATCAGCCATATTGGACCTAATTCTCACTAACAGAGATGAAATGATAGAAGGTATTGAAGGCAAAGGAACCTTGGGAGGAAGTGATCATGCAATATTGGAATTCAACATTATGCAGGCACAAGCAACAGGACACAGTCAAACTAGAGTCTTGGACTTTAAGAGAGCTAATTTCAATAAACTTAGAGAGAGCTTGGGAAGGATTCCATGGATGAGAATCCTCCAGGGAAAAACAACTCAAGAAGCTTGGGAAATTTTGAAAAGTGAGATTATAAAAGCCCAGTCTAGCACAATACCAATGAAGAAGAAAAATAACAGCTCTCAAAAGAAACCAGCATGGCTGCATAAAGAACTCTCTGATGAATTGAAAGATAAAAGGACAAGTATAAAAAGTGGAAAGAGGGGCACATAACATATCAGCAAATAGCCCAAGCCTGCAAAGATGAAGTGAGGAAAGCCAAGGCTCAAAATGAACTAAGGCTTGCGACAAAAGTAAAAAATAACAAAAAAGCTTCTTTCAACATGCAAACAACAAAAAAGTTAAGGAAATGATTGGTCCATTAGTGGGAGAAAGTGGCAAGAAGGTGACAAGCAACAGGGAGAAAGTAGAACTATTTAAGTCGGTTTTTGCACCCGTCTTTACACAAAGAGAAAAAACAGTCCAACCTATCAAAAACAGTACCATAAAAAACAGAAACATAAGTTAAGATAGGCACGAAAATGGTACTGTAAGTGAGCACCTGTCCACCCTAGATGAGTTCAAATCACAGAACCAGATGGATTACACCCCAAGGTTCTGAAGGAACTGGCAGATGTGATCTCAGAACCACTGAACTATATCTTTCAAAGATCCTGGAGCACTGGGGAACTACCAGACTACTGGAAAAGAGCTGATGTAGTTCCCATCTTCAAAAAAAGAAAAAAAATGGATCCAGGAAACTACAGACCTATCAGCCTGACCTCAATACCTGGGAAGATTCTGGAAAAAATAATCAAGCAACAAATCAGCGAACACCTAGAGACAAACAAAGTCATTACCAAACGCCAACAGATCATGCCAGACAAATCTTATTGCATTCTTTGACCAAGTGTCAAAATTAGTGGACCAGAGGAATGCTGTGGATTTAATTTACTTGGACTTCAGTAAGGCATTTGATAAAGTAGACCACAACCTATTACTTGATAAGATAGAAAAATGTGGGTTAGACAGCATCACCATCAGATGAATTTGTAGCTGGCTGACCAGCCGTACTGAGCGTATGGTCCTCAATGGAACTGCATCTACATGGAGGGAAGTGTGTAGTGGGGTGCCCCAGGGCTCTGTTCTGGGCCCAGTGATCTTCAACATCTTCATCAATGATTTGGATGAGGAGATACATGAGGAACTTATCAAATTTGCAGATGACACCAAGCTGGCAGGAATAGCCAACACTCTAGAAGATAGGCTTAAAGTACAGAAGGATATTGACAGACCTGAACATTGGGCGCTATCTAACAAAATGAAATTCAATTTCTGAAAAAAAGTAAGGTTCTACATTTAGGCAAGAAAAACCAAATGCACAGGTACAGTATAGGTGGTACCTTGCTCAATAGTAGCAACTGTGAGAGAGATCTTGGAGTCCTAGTGTACAATCACTTAAATATGAGCCAGCAGTGTGCTGCAGCTGCCAAAAAAGCCAACACAGTGCTAGGCTGCATTAACAGAGGGATAGAATCAAAATCACATGAAGTGTTAATACCACTTTACAATGCCTTGGTAAGGCCACACTTGGAATACTGCATCCAGTTTTGGTCACCATGATGTAAAAAAGATGTTAAAACTCTAGAAAGAGTACAGAGAAGAGCAACAAAGATGATTAGGAGACTGGAGGCTAAAACATATAAAGGAACGGTTGCTGGAATTGGGTATGTCTACTTTAATGAAAAGAAGGACTAGGGGTGACATGATAGCAGTGTTCCAATATCTCAGGGGTTGCCACAAAGAAGAGGGAGTCAAGCTATTCTCCAAAGTACCTGAAGGCAAGATAAGAGGCAATGGATGGAAACTAATCAAAGAGAGAAGCAATCTAGAAGTAAGGAGAAATTTCCTGACAGTTAGAACAATTAACCAATGGAACAACCTGCCTCCAGAAGCGGTGAATGCTCCAACACTGGAAGTTTTTAAGAAGAGACTGGATAGCCATTTGTCTGAAATGGTATAAGGTTTCCTGCCTGAGCACGGGGTTGGACTAGATGACCTCCAAGGTCCCTTCCAACTTTACTACTATTACTACTACTACTACTACTACTACTACTACTACTACTACTACTACTTTAAATAATACCTTATAAAAGTGATAGTCTTCTAAAAATTTTAGAAGAGGACATTTTATGAAATCTGGAAATAAAATATTCTAAAGTATGGGGCTACAGCGAATATTTATCATCTTACTGATTTCCTCCTTACCATTCTTCATTTAGAGGAGAGTTTTCTAACAGGCCTTCCAGAGCCTTTTCTCATCAGATGGACAGATTCATTCTAGCAAAGCAGTGCTAGATGTTCTTGCTATACAATACAGGTCTTTTTAAAAAAAAGTCATACACCACCTGCTTCAAAGAAAACACAACGTGGTCCAAAATAACTGCTGAGAATGATATTTTTAATATTTATTGATGAACAGCGTCTCAATTTTGGAGAGGTTTATTATGGGCTTATTTTGTCTCATCTAGAGGCTTGATGGATACCAGGCACTGGTTCAAGCTTACAATAGCACCTCTGGTATGGTCCAGGGTAGCAAAGTATACGTGAGAATAATCTGCAGCCTGATGTTAGTTTGTAAAACAGATGTTGCTAATGTTCAGAAATACCAAAGCTGCAATAGTAAACATCCCTCATCAAACAGGAATATTATTTAAGGAGAGGACCATTTTGTAAAATTCTGCAAGCACTTCTAGGCAAATTACCTTTCTTCTTGGAGATCCTTTGTGGGCAAGAACTAAAGGCATTTAATTTCCCACATGAAAGAAACAGTGTCCAATGTCTTAATGTAATTTGCAAGATTGATTGTAACTTGGCAGTGGTATGTATAGATGTGCCAGGGCACTTGTCTTTGGACTCAGGTGCTCTTATGCAGTTGCTACAGTAGTTCCATGTACCATGTTGAGAATTTGTACTGGATGACAAACAATTGTCTCTCCTGTTCCAGGATCCCCTTTCAGTTCAGACACAAAAATCATGTTTAGTCTATGTGTCAGTGTAGGCAGCATTTGACTTAGTGAATAAATAATAGAAGAATCCTTTCTTTGAGGACCTTTAATTAACAAGTTTGCACAAATATCTTTATTTCCTTTGGGAAAAGATGTTTTTCTTCACCCATTTGCCAGATAATAGTAGGTTGTTAGTAAAGACCTTTGGCACAGAAGCCACTAATATACTGTAAGCCAGGAGGAAAAAATCAATATAATTAGGCACACTGCAATGCCTGTGGCTTAAAGCACTGACCATCTCTCTTAATGTTTGATGCTCTGGTCTGATAGAATGAAGGCAAGATCAAAACCATTTCATTTGATGGAATGGTTTGTTCAGCATGATAGACAAGGTGTAGGAATCATTTTAGACTTCTCTGCTTTCCACTGCTCTTGCCTCTTCCTCTTTCCCAGATTGAAGAGATTTTACATCAAACTGCTGAGAATAAGACTGACACTGAGTTCCAATCCAGCATGTGATCAGCATCTCCCAGTGGGTCCACTGGTCTGCTTTAGTTTAACTGCAGACAATTCATTTCAAGCATTTGTCAGCTGTGTGTTAATTTTGAGAAATTAACTTTTTTGCAGATGACATTTGGGATGTCAGAGCAAATAATTTGATGTGCTACATCTGCGATTTTTTTTTCTGAAGACAAAGGATTGGACTTTGTCTTCTCATTATGGGTTTAACTTGTTCTATCTTAGACTATTGTCCTCAGAGTAATTCAGTTTTCTTGCATCACTTGTTAGTATATTGAATGGATTTAATATTCCTTTTCTATTTTCATTACCTCCACTAGTTATGTGGATTTTTTCTTTGTTTCTTGCAATATTGTGGCTTTCTCATGCAAGTCAATAATTATTTTTCAGTTCAGATGGCTGCATACAAAATGGCTTTTTTTGGTTGGCATTTCTTCAAGAATATAGGAAAATCTGGTTTCTGTGAGTTGATTCTTTGCATCCAGATCTTTTTTCCTATTTTTTTTTTTTTTTTTTT
>NW_015386824.1:0-5000 GCF_001527695.2 Protobothrops mucrosquamatus
CCTCCTTTTTAATGCGAGGCTGAGCATGGAGCCCCTTTGAAAACAGACCCATTGACTCCCTCCGCACCCCTCCCTCCGCACCCCTCCCCTTACCCTTGACATTCAAGGAGGCGCTGAATGGAGGAAGGGGCTCGCGAACATGTCGGGGGGGGGGGCTCTGATCTTTTTCTTCCCGTCCTCTTTGCTGGTTATTTTTATGTTATTTAATATATTTTTTTCCCTCGCGCGCTCGCTCGGTCGCTCTCCATATGAGTAAAGCGTAAAGGGAGAGATTCTCGGGGATATATATATATTTATATTTGTTTTTTGGTTTTGTTTTAAAGAAAGCCGAGAAAAAGGAAAGGGGGAGAAGAGAGAGAGAGAGAGAGAGAGAAAACCACGAGCTGCCACCTCCTTCCTCTGCTCTCTCTGCCTTGTTCTTTAGTTTCTCTTTCTCTGCCTTTGGTTTGTCTGTGTGTGTGTGCGCGCGCGCGCGCGTGCACGTTTCTCTCTATTTGCATCTCGCCGGACTCCAAAAAGGCAACCAGGAAGGTGGAAGAAGCAAAGGAGAGAGAGAAAAAAGGGGAAAGACTAGAAGACAAGCTGTGCCCGACTAGAGCTGTTTGCAGAAGTGAGGTTGAGTGTTGCGCTAACACAAAATTGACCGAAGACTCAGATATATATACATATACATATATATCTGCTGCGGTCCTTTTTAATTTTTCCCCTCCTTAGTCCAGGTGCAGCTTGTTGTTGTTTTTTAATTTGCTTTTTTAACAGACTCCTCCGACTTATTTATCATTATTTCCTATTCTCCAGCCCCTCGGCTCCCCCCCCCCTTTTTTTTTTTTTAAATCGCTGGGTTTTTGGTTTATTTTTCCTTCTGGATGCCTTGGATCAGTGATCTAAACCATGTTTGGACTGAAACCACCCCTCTATTACTTACCAGGTAAGGTGGCTCTCGGTGTATTTTCCTTTCTGCCTTTCTTTCCTTCCTTCCTTCCTTCCTTCCAGTTTTTCTGTTGGAGTTTTACAACCGTTGGGTCCTTTGCAGGCTCAGGGAGTCACCCCAAAGAAACTTCTTGAATGTGCTGTTTTGATACTCTCTACTCTGCTTCTCGGAGGTGCCACCCGGGTTTTGATCCCGGGCAGCCACTCTGGGTGGAAGAGTCAGGCTTAGAGTTGCTTGCAAATTGGCAGCTGCTGGCAGAGAGTTAGGCTGAATTCTGTTGCCTGCTGTTTTGGGTTTCGCTAAGGGTGGTTTGGGGAAAGGATTGAGCTCTGCTTGTGTCTGCCAGAAGAAGGACCTGGCAGATAATCCTGTCCCCCTTGCAACAGTGGGGAATAAATTGGAGGAGGTGTACTAGGGTCCTCAACTCTTAAAGTGATGGGCTGGGGTCTGTAGGTACCCCCCAGAATGAGTCCAAGGCTGATGGGTCTACACCCTGATGGGTCTATGGTGTTGATGGGTCTATGGTGTTGATGGGTCTATGGCATTGATGGGTCTACGGCGTTGATGAGCCTATGGTGTTGATGGGTCTGTGGCGTGGATGGTCTATGGCGTTGATGGGTCTACGGCATTGATGGGTCTACGGTATTGGTAGGTTTACATGGTTGATGAATCTAAGGCATTGATGTGTTTACCCTAGCACTAGTGGGTTTACGGCAGGAAGTAAATCCAGCAGAAGCCAAAAGACCCTCAGCCCAGCCCCCCCCTTGCAAGTGTTGTGTGATTACCGTATCTGTGGGGTCCAAATAGCCCTTGGGGTGCATCCCACCCCCTGTTCCCTTTGTTCACCATCTTTGGCTTCCTAAGTGGTGCCTCTTGTTTTATTCAGGAGTCTGAGCAGCAGAAGCACTTTAAGTAATCTAAGGTGAGTTAAGAAGCATGGTGTGAAGTTACTTTCCAGTTGGTGCCTAATATTGTTTCATGGATGAGTAAGCTCTGATCACGTAGCAGGAAGAGCCAAAGTGGTCCGGAGGGTGGAGGGTTGCTGTCCCCACGTCCCCCTGCCTGCCCCCTCTCCTTGTTTGCTTGCATCTCTTGCTTTCTTCCACTGCCTCCCCCATCCTCTTAATCCCCAGGGTGGGGAGGGAGGGGAGGGCGGTCACCGTTGAATCCTTGCTCTTCTGAGTTGGCTCAGAAAATACCTACTCATAAGAGACCTACTCAACTTCATGAGCCCCCAGTTTGGGCCACTCATGCAGATTAGAGGGACTCCACTTGGGTGCAGCAAAAGCACCTAAAGTAGCCTCTTTGGCAACTGTCTGCCAAGTGACTCTTTCCATGGGTTTGCAGGGGGTGTGGGGAAGCGAAGGAGCCCTCCCCTCTTTCCTTGGCCACCCCTATCATTTCACACCAGCTGTGGTTTTCTCAGCCCCGCCACCGATTGTGCAGCTATCAGGAAGTGTCTTCTCCGTTTGGCAGTTGGTTCCAAGAATTTAACTTCTTTCTTTCTTTCTTTCTTTCTTTCTTTCTTTCTTTCTTTCTTTCTTTCTTTCTTTCTTTCTTTCTTTCTTTCTTTCTTTCTTTCCTTCCTTCCTTCCTTCCTTCCTTCCTTCCTTCCTTCCTTCCTTCTCCCTCCCTCCCTCCCTCCCTCTCTCTCTCTTCAGATGAAGCATATTGTGTGGCTGGGGAAAAGGGGGAAGCCCCCATGACAAATGTGTAGAATAGCAACAGGAGTTTGGAAGTGCTAGAAGGGTTTGTGTGGTTCTCTACATGACCCCAGTTTTCATGTGCCTGTTTTGGCTTCTTCAATTCAGTTCACTCGTCGTTCTGATTAAAACAGGGGTGGGCAATTAGGGCCCCTTTACGACCTGTGGACTTCAACTCCCAGAATTCCTGAACCAACCTTGGCTCAGGAAGTCTGGCAGTTGAAGTCCCCAGGTCGTAAAAGGGGCACAGTTGCCAACTCCTGGATTAAAGCCATGTAAGCTAAGATGTTTAGCAAAGAAAACCAGCAATGCTCGTAATGCAACAGAGTTTGGAGGTGAACAAATCTAGGTCAATTTCCACACTGACCTCACCTCCCTGCAAGCTGATAAGTTATCAGTGGCGATGATGGAGAAGGCCGTAACTCTTCCCACCCACCAATGTACTTGATCAATATCATGGCATTTGTTTGTCCTGCAAAGTTGGTGTATGACGAAACCTGCTGTAGGAAGCCAACTTTAAAGGCTTCAGTCTAGTGAGTGTGTGGTGTGGTGTGCCACCTTTCAATGAACAATACCAACAAAAGATAATATTTGTAGCTCTGAGTTGAACTGTAGAGTCCTTGGTGCTCTCTGAGCTTTGTGGTTTTCTTGCAGACGTTTCATTACCCAACTAGGGAACGTCATCAGTGCTAGAAGGGAGTGGGGTTTGTAGAGAGGAGGAGGAGGAGGAGGAGGAGGACTGTGGGGCCCTTGCTGTTCTCTGAACTTGGTTCTTTCTTCCAGACATTTCAGTACCCGATTAGGGAACGTCATCAGTGCTAGAAGGGAGTGGGGTTGCTCTCAGTTTATCTACAATTGGCTGGGCCTGTCACTTCTGGTGGTAGCAATGGGGTTTTTTTTGGGTGGTTCCTTGATCAGGCTGTTGTTTCCCATTGGATTGTTTGTCTCAGTTGGTAGTTCATTGTTTATGGCTTGATTTTTGATCTGGTATTACTCCTGGTGTTAACATATTACTGGGGAATTCTGGGAGTTGAAGTCCACAGGTCTTAAAAATTGCCAAGAGTGAAAAACACTCAGCTAGATGTTTTGCACGGAAGGGTATTGTTGAATTTCATTACAGTTGTATCACAGTCTGCGGGGAAGGTCGCAGATGGTGGTCACGCGGCTCAGGACATGGTGACGGTTTCCAAGGGTTCAAATTTTGATCACGTGACCATGGGGGATGCCGTGATGGTCATAAGAGTGAGGACCAGCCATAAGCAACTTTTTTTTTCAGCCCCATTGTAACTTTGAACGGTCACCGACCAAACAGTTGTAAGTCAAGGACTACCTGAATATCAGTATAAAAGTGGGGATTGGATTTTTCCAGTGGAATACTTTATACTTTCTTTTAATTTTGCCTTATATTATTTGGTGAACTGTTATAGGTAGTAGCTCTGTTTTGCAATTGCAGTGTATTTTCTTTTTCTGTCTCATGGTTTTCCTTTTAATTTTGTTTCCTTTTCAAAGGATGCTTCAATAATTTCAAGGACCAATGGGAGGCAAAAGGGAGCTTTTGATGTGCATAACTGGGGTTGGAACCCACAGTAGCTGTAATCTAGCTGTATGTGCAGCAGTTTGAAGGACATTAGAGGTTTTTGGGGGGATTAAAGGGCTCCTGTTCTGTTCCTGCAATGTTTATTGGGCTATGATGCTGAAAATAGTATGACGCTTATATTTCTCTGAAGGTGCTTAAAACTGGAGGGCATAAATTTTAGAGGGCCCAAGTGACTTGACTTTAGCTTTCTGCATGCCTTTTGTGGGGGCAAAGCTCTTGGCCGTTGGGGGGATTGAGAAGAAAAAAATGAGGGTCCTACAATGTGTCATGACATGAAGACCCCATTTTGTCTCTTAAAATGTGACCCCTGTGAGTGGGATGCCACTTAGGCAGGGGTAGTCAACCTTGGCTCTTTTATGACTCGTGGACTTCAACTCCCAGAATTCCTGAGCCAGCTGTGCTGGCTCAGGAATTCTGGGAGTTGAAGTCCACGAGTCATAAAAGAGCCAAGGTTGACTACCCCTGACTTAGAGTCTTCTAGTCCATCCCTCTCCCCATGGCAGGAGATCCTATACCATTCCAGGCTTTCTTTGGGCTTGATAGGATAGATATACATGATCGTAAAAAGAATAACAGAACAGAGTGAGAGAGTTGGAAGGGACCCTGGAGGTCCTCCAGGCCAACCCCACCACCCAAGCAGGAGACCCTATGCCATTTCAGACAAATGGCTCTCCAATCTCTTCTTAAAACCCCCTACAAAGCCCGGTTCTGACCCACAAAGCCTGGCCTATCAGAATCTGCAAGCCTCTGAAAGGACCCTTCCCGTGGG
>NW_015386824.1:7500-27143 GCF_001527695.2 Protobothrops mucrosquamatus
TAGCTCCATTCACAGGCAAGGGGAGCCTGTTTGCCCCCACCACATATCTCTTCCTTGACTTGTTTGCCTCTCCTGTTTGCTCTTAAGACTTTTCCTTAAAGCCGAACACCCTGAAATTTTGGGTTTGGTTCTGAGCCAACAAGAAGGTGTGTTGCCAACAACTAAAAAAAAAAAAAAGGACGGAAGATAAAAAAAAAACCCCACTATTCGGTGATGGTTATTTTGTCGTTGGGAAATTGAGATTTAGGTGGTTGACATTCTTATATATGTGGACTCTGACCATGGAGATCCTCAGACTTGCAACTCAAGATTTGACTGAAGCTGTCAAGGCCAGAGTTGGCTACATGGATGTTCTCGTCAGGACACGTTAGAGAAGTTGGTTAAAGCTGTTGTGCCTGCTTTGCGTGCTTCTTGGGGGGGAAAACATTCTGCCCTTGAATCAATTGTCCATATCTAGAGGGCCTCGTTGAAGTGAGAAGATACATTGAATGTTGTGTTCCTTTCCCATGCTCCCCTCTCAGACACTGCTGTCCAAGGATCCTCATGTGCAATCTGTTGTGGTTCACTTCCCCCCATATCTGATATTTTTTCTGGAAAATAACTGATCATTTTGAAGCCAAGCGCTCCATCAAGTAAAAACTTGCTTCAACCTAGGTCCACCTTCCAACACCAACCTGTTTCATGGTCCGTTTAATGACACTGCCTGATTTCCAGCTGGATTGGTTGGGGAGGGGGCACATGAGAAGCCAAGGCTCCTCTCCGAACTGCTTCCCAATCTGGGCATCATGAATTTGGGGACTTTTGACAGGAGGGGGGGGGGTAGAAGGCAATAGAGGCGAGATTAGTGCCCTTTGTCAGAAGCACAATCTCGCCAAAGCCCTTTCGTCTCTCTCCTTCCTTTTCTGCCCCCTCCCCACTTCTTTTCTCATAGCCAGTCCCCCCCCCCTTTGCAGAAGGAGAAAAGGGACAAGGAAATGCATCTCTTGAGCTGCTGGCAGCCCCCAAACTGTTTCTCCAGCACGGGGAGGCTGTACTCAAATTACCTTCCCAACTAGTCCAGGTCATCCAGCGCAGCCAGTCATTAATAAAAGGAAATTGCAATCAGATTCTATTCCGCACAAGAGGGGTGAGGAAGGGAACATTAGCAAAGGCCATCAGCAAGCTGACGGGGGCTGCTTTCAAAGAGACCCAAATTTGTTTTAAAGGCTTGAGCGGGAGCTGGGAAAGGTAGGGGAGGGGGGGGGAAAGGAAAGACGAAGGGGGAGCAAATCCTTTATCTGGGGAGATCAAAGGCAGGGCTTGCAAGTTTCGTCTCTGGAGGAAGAATAGAAGGTTGCCAGCAAGCTGGAGAGTGATGATAATTTGATTTGGCAGCAAAGCTGGCCTTTCTGGTCCTCTGGATTTGCCCTGGGTCAGCCTCAGTCGCCGGCCTGTGATCTTGTCTAGGCCACGACCTTTGAACTGTCCACCGTAGTCATCTCAGTGAGGGTTGGGAAGATGGGGGTTTTTTCCCCTGTTCAAGTAAGTGTGAGCGGTAAGTGCAGGCGTGACACGTGTGTGGCACACATGAAACAACCTCTGCAACCAAAGCTGTAGGGCAGAGGAGCCTCCCCCCCCCGCACCCCCCAGCCTGGTTGCCACAGGTGTAGAGAAGAGTTCAAGATGGCTTCTCCTTCTGAGTCCAGAGGTCCACCCTTGGTGGTGACTTGAGCTTGGCTCATGAATTCCGTCTGAACAGCCTGGTCCAACCATCTCCTTCTAAGTCACAGAGAAGATTCTGGAAGGGTCTGCTAGATCACAAAAACAGAGGTGACCTGCTAATCCTGCCAAGAATGCGTTTTCTAGGAAATAGAAGCTGGTTAACAAGATGAAGGCACCTTTGTGGCCAATGTCCTTTGTAAGGGCCATTGATCTCGCTAGAAATGCATGTGGTTCTTCCTCTTTCCAGGACCCCTCCTCCCCCCCAGGAGGACCCCTCAGCCCTCTGTCTTCCTTTGCCCCCATTTAGCTGCCCACCCTCTATATTTGTTTGTTTGCTGGCTTGTTTGTTTTTGCAGGTGTTTTGTATCTCCCACTTCAGTTCACTCAGGATTAGCTCCATATTAACCCCACACTGAACAGGCATCCTTTCCTTCCCGGCAGGTCCTAAATTCCGTTGGCATGGCAACAGTGTCAACCACTTTTGAGGGTTTCTCTCCCCCCCCTTTCTTCCCCTGTGATAATTTGACAAGGGGAGGGGGAAGAGGAAAAAAAGGGGAAAACATAAAAGGAAGAAGCAAAAGGAGAGGGGAAGGGAAAAGGCAGTGGACTAATTACCACAAGAGGCAGATGGATGGATGGGGAAGTCTCTCTTATTCTCTCTCTCCCATTCCTCTGGAGCTGGAAGGGGACAGAAGGGTGGCTATGACCTGCTGGCAATCAGGCAGAAGAAATCAATCGCCTTGCAAAGGGTAGAGACTTTCTTGGCACTCCTTGGCAGAAGAAGGCATGCCAGTCTCCATAGGCTTCTTGGGCAGCTGCCATCGTCCAGACCTTCTGCATCTCAAAGCAGTTTGCCATCCTCCCTCCTGCAGGACTACAGCTCCCAGCATCCCCCATCAGGTGGGAATGGGCAGGAGGTTTTTAACGCTAAGGAAAATCCCACAGGTTTTACATGGACATCTAACAAAGCAATGGCCAACCTCCCCTGTCCAGAGCATAGCAGAGCCCTTGTTGGTTCCATGGGCAACTTGGTTGCTTGGTGGATCAATAGGTTTCTGTGTGGTCGTTAGCAGTCAAGGGTGACTTGACACATAAAGTCAATGTTTATCACTTGGCAGCCATATAGGTAGACCTTATATGGGATCTGTGCCCAGCTTGGTCCTTCAGGTCTTCAATAGTGCTACTATATCAAGTTCATCTGCCTCGCTCCTGGTCTTTTATCCTTCTCCTTCTCCTCCTCCTCCACCTTCTCCTTCTCCTTCACCGTTTCCGTCTTCTTCTTCTCCTCCTCCTCCTTCTCTTTCTCCTTCTCTTTCTCCTCCCCCCTCCCTCTCTTCCTTCCATATCTTGGACATATCAAGGGAGTCAAGTCTTCTTATTGATTGACTAAGCAATTATATGCCATCAAGTCCATGTCAACTCTTAGTGACCCCAAGGATAAACCTTCTTCAGGAGGATCTGTCCCCTACTTTGTCCTTCAGGTCTTCCACCACCGTTCTATCAGGTCCATCTATGTCGCTGCTGATTGTCTTTTCTTTCCTTCCACCTTTCTCAGCATGATGGACCTATCAGGGGAGGGGGGCTTCTTTGCATAATGTGTCCAGAATTTAACAACGGAGTTTGATGTCTATTCGGAAAATGCTCAGTCTCCAGATCAGAGAAGGATAGGTTGAAGCAAAAGGAGGAAGGTTAATTTAGATTCCTGCCCCAAAGCTGGCAGTCTTCCCTCATTTAAGGATGGCAAGTTTTGATCAAAAGAAGTAAAAGTTGAACTTCCCTGAAGCAGGCTGGATAAAAGCGAAAGAAATGAAAGTGGAGTAATACAAATGAGGGTGTGCAATTGCAAGCACATCTGCTGGGAAATAGGACAGCAGGCACCATTGTTGTACTGCATATTAACAATCCTGGCGAGGGAGTGTGCTTCCCTTTGTGTCCCTCCCAGTGGGCTATAAGGAGGCAGGACAGAAATTGGGGACACTCGCCCCACATCTGACAAGTAGGAAAGGAAACACTGTCTGCCTTCCGAGGGCGGTTGTAAGGTGTCAAGAAACAGAGAGGGACCTTGGACCTTGTGGCTGTCTCCCGTCCTTGATTTTTATCTGCTCTGCTGTCATCCTGAAAAGTCCCCGGGATTTTCTCACTTGTTCTGCTAAATCTGGTAGCCCAGGTCAGATCCTGAAGCCTTGGGGGGCGGGAATCAGGAAGTCCAGGCAGTTTAAAATGGATATAAAACTTTATTGCAAGCTTAAGCTCTTTAGGAGAATCTGAGCTCCTAATGGTCCAAGCGAATTGGCGGTAGATAAGAATCAAAAGAATTTAAGTTGGACTGGACTTCAGATCTCTTGTGGGCATGAAGAGACTCAAGACTGATGACGCATTTGACCCCTCCTTCGAGCTCAGCTTGGTCATCTCCCACCTCTGTATTATTTTTTTTAAAAAATAGATCAGTGCTTCTAAAACTTTTTCCTTCTTGACCCACAACCACTTATCAGCAAGTCTCATCAAGGGTGGGTGCATGATTTGATAAATGTGGGGAATTTCCTCCTTTCCTCTACAAGCCCCCCATCATACTGTTGCGGCTTCCAGGGGCATTTTTACTGTTGAAGTGCAGGAAATCCTTGCCTTACAAACACAATTATGCCCAAAATTTCCGTTGCTGAGCCACACCGCTTGTTTAATTGAGTATTGCCCCATTTTACGACCGTCCTTGCCACAGTTGTGAAGGAAATCACTGCAGTTGTTAAGTTAGTACCACGGTTGTTAAGTGAATCCGGCTTCCTCCATTGACTTTGTTTGTCCGAAGGTCACAAAAGGGGATCACGTGACCCCAGAACGCTACAACTGTCATAAATATGAGTCAGTTGCCAAGCGTCTGAATTTTAATCACGTGACCCTGGGGATTTAGCAACGGTCGTTAAGTGTGAAAAACAGTCATAAGTCACTTTTTTTTCAGTGCCCTGGGAATGGTCCCTAAGCACACTGCTGTAAGTCGAGGAGTGCATGTATCGGGACTAGTAGGCAAGCAAACATGGTAAACGGAGATGATTAATCCCAGCCAGGATAATAATAGTAGAGATGGTCTTAAGAGCTGCTTTTTATTCTAAATCGACCCAAAATGGCAAGAAGAGACCGCGGTTGCATTTTGGAAGGACCTGGGGCAGAACATACTTTGGGCATTCCGAAGGGATCCACTTTCACCTCCAGATTGAAAAGGGGCAGGATGCTGGGAAGAGGGAAGACCCTAACCCTTGCCAAACCTGCTGAAGGACGCTTAAACTAGCTCACAAAGTCAGCTGTGGGTGTGCACAGACCCACAAGCCACAGAGAAGCTCGGAAGCGCTTCCCAGGAGCTGGAGGAGGCAGACACCTCTGACTCTTCCGAGTGACAGAAAGGCACCAGGTGATACAGGAGGAGAGGAGACGGAACTGTGTTGTGTCATTTGTCAACCCAGCGTTGTAAAGAAAGCATAGCAGAAGCTCCTTTTTTGTGGGCAGAAAGCTGGAAAAACAGACCCTCGCTTTCTCCGATGCCCTGCCCTTGCACTTATTACTTTGGGGCACCCCAATTAAACCCCAGCCACAGCTTCTCCAAGGGGGGGGCGATGTTCTTGATGCCTCTCTGCGCAGGCCTCGAAGCAAGCCCCTCTTCCCTCAAATGTCAGGGAGGTCCGTGTCCTGACCCTGGAGCAGGACTGGAACATCTGTGTGCAGCCTCAAAGCCCAGGAGAGCTCCCAAAGGCCCACCACAAATAGCTCCAAGCGCACTAATTTTGGCTGCGGCTGGAGATGACAACGAATTTTACAGTTTCTGTTCACCCGGGGCGTGGCGCCTGAGTCGCCAAGCCTGCTCTTTTGCTGGATCAACATTCCCCTTCCTTAATGAATTATTTAATTGGAAAGAAATGAAAGGCGCAGCAAACCTTCTTTTTTTTTCAAAATCTGGAGGAAAAGGCGGGGGGCTTCGCTCCTGTCTTTCGGGAGACGTCGTCCCCCTGCCCTTCCCCTCGCCCTGCGGCACACACGCACCAAGAAGACTTTGGCAACTTCACGGAGCCCAGAGGAGGCACGGCTAAGGGTTCAAAATGAGAGGTTTTTTGGCTCCCTCCCCCCTTTCCTTTCCTTTCCTTTTAATAATAATAATCCTTTAAAGTTGTTTGACATCTGTAACAAACAGCTGGCGTCTTGTTCTGGAAGAATGTCCTTTTATTTCAGAGCAGGTTGAACTGCCATTAATAGTATAATTAGGTGATTATCACCATATAGCAGAAAACTGCTTAATTGCAGAGAGAGAGGGGGGAAGGGAGAGAGAGGGGGGAGGGAGAAGGAGGGAGAGGGAGAGAGAGAGAGAGAGAGAATTTCATCTCTCTTTTTTAATAGTTGCGTTTGTTGTAGTCTGCAGGAATTCCATGCGTTTCCTCTCATTTTTGAGGCACCAATTACTAGGTTTGCACCTGGCAGCTGCTAGAGCATTGCCGAATGAGCATCCTCTTTTTCGAGTGAAGGGCCGCCCTGGGGAGGACGGAAGAGGGGAGATCAATGATTAGGAGAAGGCTGCTTGTGCAAAAAGGTCAAGGTTAGATTTGAGTTCAAGGTTGCAGCTACAGGTGATTTATGCAAGTCCTTTAATGGAGAGCACAGTTCTGGGCCAGGTGGGGTGATGTTGATCTCTCAAATTGCTAAGACTGTGGGCCCACCCTCTTGGGGGCTCCTCGCTGCTCTCTGAGCTTGGTTCCAGGAGGACCAAGGAGGACCTTAGGAGAACCAAGCTCAGGAAGCATAAAAGAAGCCCACAATTCAGCCCTGAGCTGCAAATATTCGCTTCTGTTGGTACCCATACCCTGGTTTGTTGGGGGAGCTTGGCCTGTCCTTTTTAAAACGGCAGCTGAAAAGGGAGCGATGGGCTGCGCTCGTGAGAGGCCCTGGCTTGGCTTCCTCCAGGAGCCATTTTAGATGGTTGCTGTTCCACAGGCGTTTGACGTCCATATCTGGCTTGTGAACGGCAGCCTCTGGGTTGACTTTCCAATAGATGAGCTATGCTTGCATCTTCGTGGCAGATTGTGCCACATCTGTGCAATAAATCTGGGGAGCTCATGGCGCAGAGGATATTTGGGCCTCGGGGCCAAGTTCCTTTTTCATAGAGGGTGAAGCCAGAGAAACAGACCCGCATCTTCCAAGGCACCCTCACGCACCATCAAGTAGTTGGGGCACCTCGGAGAGGTTTGTCTAAAATCCTGTCCTAGCTGTTTCCATCCCCCCCCCCCCGTTCCTAGTCCCACTCCTGCCTTGCTAGACCCTCTGTGTTCAGAGGTGGCACACCTCTGCATACCGGTTGGCAAAGGAGCAAACAGCCACACTAATACTCTTAATTGTGGGTTTTCTGGAGGCGTGGCAGTTTTTCTGCAGAGAAGCAGGTGGCCACATGTTTATGGGCTAGTCTCTCTCCTTCTACCTCTTACCCCAATTTGAAACGTTTTGCAAACCCACAGCTGCTTCTGGAAGAAGGCTTTGGTTGCACAAATGCCTCTGGGCTCCAGGCACAATCCCCACAATCTCCCAGAGTTGAGGGGAAAACCCCCCCCCCTGCATCTCAGCCACCCACCGCTCCAATCTTACTTGCTTCTAAGAAGCCACTTCACCGTAACTTGGAGGGGGGGGGAAAGAGATAAAGCCCTAAGATTAAAAGCCAGTCAATCAGATCTTATTGGCAAGAAGCGAGGAGCCGGGCTTCTCTTCCTCCCCTCCCCGTCCTCCCCTCCCTGCAACACACACACAGACACTCGGCACAAAAAAGTCGGCACAGCTGAGCCGCTAACATGCGGGCGGCATGAGGAGATGAAAGCTTGTGAGCAGAACGTGTCTGTCTCGCTTGAAGAGGAAATATAAAAAGAGGCCTCCAGCCACCTCGCAGCTGATTGTTCGGAGACCTGTTCCTTTAGCGACTCAAAGAAGAGAGAGACACGAGGGTTTTCACGGGGTCATCGGCTCCATTGCCTGGAGAGGAAGCCGGGGCTTCCGGGCTTTTTCCTCCAGGGTGGCAGCATACCAGCCCCCCCTCCTCCTCCTGGGAATAACCGAACAGCAGTGTTGAAAGGGAGCATGAAGGTCTTGTAGTCCAACCCCCTCCCCCGTTCAAGGAGGAGACCGTATCCCATTTCAGATGGGTGGTGAGCTTTTCTCTCCCAAATGCAGGTTGCAGGAAATGGGTATGGCCAGTCTAGAGAAAAGAAGGACTGGGGGAGACATGATAGCAGTGTTCCAGTATTTGAGGGGCTGCCACAAAGAAGGGGGGGTTACGTTATTCTCCAAAGCACCAGAGGGCAGGACAAGAAACAATAGATGGAAACTAATCAAGGAGAGAAGCAACCTGGAATTAAGGAGAAACTTCCTAACAGTGAGAACAATTATCCAGTGGAACAGCTGGCCTCCAGACGTTCCACTGGAAATTTTTAAGAAAAGCCTGGACAGCCACCTGTCTGAAATGTTATAGAGGGTTGGACTGGAAGACCTCCAAGGTCACTTCCAGCTCTATTCTGATTGCTTCCTTGCTTGAAATGCCTACTGCTCTTGGTCTGATTGGGGTGCCCAACCAGGGATCTGAGAAGTTAATAAAATGGTCCACCAACTGCCCGCTGCCTACAGCGGTTGGCCAAATTGAGGGTTTGTCTTGCCTCACAAGATCCAAAGCTGGACAGGTCACTAGGATGGCAAATCTCTCTTGCCTGCCCCATAGGAGAGGGCATAAATGCACCCCATTTTCCTAAGAACCCTCCTGGGGGGGGCTGAGCGGTGATAGAGAGCCTCCTCTTTAGGCCCTGGCTGACACTGAATGGAATCCAGCTGCACCCAAATGACTCCAGATAGTCCTTGACTAATGACTGGCTGCTTAGCGGCCATTTGAAGTTTCAACAGATATACCTTGGGGCTAGTGGTCATCTAGTTCCGAACTTCCAATGGTCAAGATCCCTTCACGACCATGTGACCAAAGTCCAGGAGCTCGACTACACTGATGTGTTTATGGGCTGCCTGGAGCATCCTGTGGTCAAGTAACTATATTTTAAATGTGGCATTTCTAGTTTTGAGCAAAACTGTTCCCATTGTGAACCATTGGTTTGCTTAATCATTGTGGCGTTCATTTTATGACCATGAGGTAATGAACACCACAAAAAAGGTGGCAATATATCGGGTTGGTCGTGTGACCGACTGGTTTTATGACCATCACAACATCTTTTCATCAGTAGGCAACATCTGGCTGGCCAGGCAGACAAGTAGGCTGGTATGTGTGTACATGTAATGTTTGTTTGGCACCTAGAAAATGGGACGCACCCTGGAAGAGCTATTTAGGTAGGTCCTGCCTGGATTTCACCACCCAGATTCTGTATGCGGGCTTAAACAACCTTCTCATCAAGTTGTCCAATTCACATAGCCTGGATGAACTACTCAAGGCATATCAAGACCAAATGCTCTCTGGCCAGTGCTGGTCAAGTTAGTGAACTTTGTTGGTGTTAACTAACAGCTGGATGGAGACAGGAATGTCAGGTGGACTCCCAGGTCAATGGGCCATGGTTAATTGAAATATGTGTCTCATCAATCCAGGAAGGCCTTGGTTTGTCAGAAGAAACCTGATCAGATGGTTGACTGGATCCAACCATGATAATGGCTGGATTGTTGGTGTTGCTGTTATATTCTGGGAAACTGCCTATGTATCATTTACAAAGAGTTTTTCATTCCATGGATTCTATTCTAGTGTCCCTTTTACCAGTGGAACAGGTAGTCGCATAAATCAACATATTGGCTTAGACCAGGGAAACAACCTGATTTTGATTAGATTGAAAACCTTCTCAATGGTCAGGGGGGCTACTCTGTCTGAATATTGGACAGTCCTTGGTCAGACTGTATGATTTATTGTGAGAATCTGAAATGGTCCTTTGATGTGGTAGAGAGGGCTTCAGCATCTGCTACAGGCCTGGACAATGTTGCTTGGCTTCCCAGGTGTTACCAGGGTCTTCCAGTTCCTCATCTCTAAAATGAGAACATTTCATCTTTTAGCCTCGAGCTGATTGGAGAGGCTAAGGGTGATGGCTATGTTAAAATTGGTCTTCAAACAAGTCGCGACTATTTCTTCTAGTATGCAGTTCTTAGATGTTTGTTGTTGCTGCTGTGGTATGTATAACAGCAATGTGGCAAGTTGCCAGTGTTGTCATCTTCCGTCAAACACAAGGAAAAAAAGTATTCAAATACTCAAGAAAAGATTCCAAGACTACATGCATTAGAAAGTAGGCAGCTTCATACCTTGGTCCTTCTAAAGACCACTTTCCTTGTGTGCCACATATATATTATATCATAATAATTATTATTCATGTGCCCACTTGGAAGTTCATGAGAAGATTGGGAAGCCTATGTAGGCTTGAGATGAAGCTGGTTGATGCATGTTTGCTAGAAGATGGTTTTTGGGTGCCCTTCTCCACTGGACAAGCAAATCAGTGGCCCATTGATGGACCACACCATCCATGGCCCACAGATTTGCTTGTCCACTATGGAGAGATGAAGGTTGGAAAAAGGAGCCAGAGGTTTTTAGCAGACAATGCAAAAGTCTGGGCTCCTAGATTGGTCAGTGGTCTACCATGGAGGCAATGCCAACTGCATAGATCTGGTTAAGCCTTCTTGGTAATGGCCCCTTTTTCTGTTGAAGAGTGTGTGCCCTCTTTGTTGGCCTTTCAAAGAACCTTGAAGATCAGCCTCTTCAGGAAGGCATTTGAGGATCTACCCCAATGATGCCAGTCCATTAGAAGAGAATATGTTGATTATTCTGATTCTCAGAAGGTTTTTTTGCTTGATGCAAACTGCTCAGAGATATTTAGAATGGCGTGACTACAAGAAACAGGAAGTCATTAAATCATTAAACTCCGGCTTACTTAACAAACCTTGGTTTAATCAATTGGCTGAATGGAAACCCATCCATACAGTGCAATAGTTGTGTTCAAGGCTTCTGTCTATACAGACTTGCTGGTTTTATCTTGTTGAAGATAAACCTTTGACCTTCAAACCTTTGACCATTGACCCTTTGACCTTCAACAGAGAGTGGTTTTTGTTGGGAATTGCTTTCCGGAGGCCACAGATACAGCACATCTGGAGGGCATCTCCTTGGGAACAGGGAGCTTCTTTGGCCACCCACTTGGAGAGCAACATGACTGTGTGGTCTCTGGGGACATGTGTCGGTTCCAAGCAAGGCTGAAGAGCATCTTGACCATGACTTGGGCCAGCTTTCACTAAAGCGTGCGTGGGCGAGGCAGTCCCAAAGGTACTTTTCAACTGGACCTTCTTGGTTTTTTCCCCTTGAAAACCTTTTGCTTCTCATCCCAGTTCTTCAGTTCTGAAGAAGCTTCTTGGATGAGAAGCGAAACGTTTTCAAGGGGGAAGTTGCCTTTTGAAAAGCACCTTTGGGACAACCATGACCTGGATGATTGGGAAGCTCCGTAAACACGGGCGAGGAAGGCTCCTCAGAGATCTATCGAGATGTGACTGCAGTTTCCAGTTCTCCAGCCAGAAGGAAAAATAGAGTCCTTGCTTCAGCAAGCCAAATTAGAACCGTTGGGAGGGGAGGGCAGATTTGCCACCCTGTTGCATGAAACGTTGTTGGCCACCCTTCTAGAGGAGGGACTGAGAAATGGCCCACGGGGAGCTGCACACTTTTGTCTCCCATTGTGAAGTGTGGCTTATTGCCTTTGGAATCTTCAGGTTGCAAATGTCTGCAGAATAATTACGCCTTAATTTATGATAATCCCAGGAGTGCAGGGCAGGAAGGAGTCGAGGCTGGGAGGCACCTGTTCCTGCCTCCCTCTTGGGATTTCTTCTTAGCGGAATGGGGGAGGGACTCTTTTCAGCAAGGCCAGCCAAGGGGAGGGGGTCCTGGGGGCTGCCTCCATCTGCGTTGTCTGCGATTTAAGGGGGGGGAAAGAAAGAAGGTTGCGTGCTTTAATAATCATCCTTCATACTGGGCTAACTTTTAAAACTTTAAGCTATGCTAATTGAGAAATTCTGGGAGTTGAAGTCCTAAAGTTACCCAGTTTGGAGACCCCTGGCCTAAGAGATTCTCCATACAGGTAATGGATACAGGTGATCCATGACCATCATGGAACACCCAGAATTTTTGTCACAAATCATGATGGCCATAAGTTGAGGCCTCCGTGTGACCGGATCTCATTTTATGAATGGTTGTTAAGCGAGGATTATTTGTATAGACTTGTGTGGATGTCAACAATGGCTACTATATCTGTAATGCAGCCTCCCTGTCCAGTGGCAGGCAGTTCCTGGATGCCAAAAACTTGTTCTGAAGTTCAGGAGGCCCAGAGCTGAACCTGAGTGGTGGAAGGCAACTTTCCTACGCCCTAAATTAGGAAGATGGCAGTCATGAAAGGAACAGACCTGATGGGTCCCGGATCTTTGATTTCACATCCCAATCCCACAAAGGACCCTCATTCAGTGACGGGTCCAGCCTCGACATTGTAGGAGGACAGCCACATAATGTACATGTTAATAAAAATCAGGAGGCCCTACACACATTTTAAGTAGTGTTGGTGCCTTTTAATACCTGTGGTTGCCTGGAAAAGGTGCTATCTAGGTCCACTTAAAAAAACGGTGACTTCTGAGCGCCAGGTGTGTTGCATTCCAAAATATCTTCTCTTTTCCGAACTACATGATGGAGCTTGTAGCTCCGTCAACCACTGCCGCGTCTTAAACCGAAGCGTGCCCAAAAATGTGTTTATTCAGAGGGCCTGCGCACAAAAGCGTAACTGTTTATTAGGGAATTGTTCCTAAAGCCCACACTTCTCCCCCCCCTGACATTGCACGCAAACACCCCCTACAAGAAACCTGCACAAGAACTAACGCGAAGGTGTGGGTGGATGAGAGAGTTTGCAAAACAGAACCTCAAGCCAAACCAGCACCCCAAAGGGATCACCTTCCTCGGTATCTAGTGTGACCCCTCCTGGCTCCCCCCGCCCGGAAAGAGAGACATAATAAACAGGGAATGTTGGCCTCCTTCAAAAGCTGCCAAGAACCTGCTTAATGGTGCTAACTGACGAGCCTCTTTTAAAGTTCAAACATGGGATCTTGCACTGGGGTACCGATCCAACACTCCTTTTGTTGCCCTTCCTCTTCCCTCTTCCCTCCTCCTCCTCTTTCATTGTTTTGCTAACATCACTTCCTCCCCCTGGGGCTGAGTGTCAGAAGACATTAGTCACCAAGGATGAGAGGGCTGTGTGTGTATGGGGGGGGGGGGGTTGTATCAGAAACCTGAGCAGAGGAAGGATTGGTTCTCCCTCCATCTCCCCCTCCTGGTCCCTTCCCACTCTTCTACTCTCCTCTCCTTTCCTTTCCCCTTCTCTTCCATCTTCCTTTACCCTTTCTTCTTCCTCCTCCTCCTCCTCCTCCTCCTCCTCTTCCTCCTCCTCCTCCTTCTCTTTAAGGCAAACAGTAGTTTTGCACTGGGTAATCTGAAGAAGGGTTGCGCGAGGGCTCCTTGGGGATCCTTAGAGCGCCAGTCCTTTGCACCGTTGGGAGATCTGACTTGAATGCCTGCACCTGCTGTGTGGTCTAGCAAGGGCTGGTAATGACTAATAGAGAAGCTCTCTGCACAGTCTGGTTCAGGAAGGAGGTGTGTGTGTGTGTGTGTGTGTGTGTGTCTGTGTCTGTGTGTCTTTGTCTTTGTGTGAGCGCCCAGTTCTTTTATCTCTTACACCAGTATGTTGCATTTCCTGAGCTTTTGAGGGCTAAAAGCTAGCACGTGAGTCAGTCAATAGGATGAGGCTGGTCTATGAGAGGACCCCTTGCAGCACTTGGCATGGTACTCCCCCCCCCTCTGGCCCTTGGCTGCATTTTGGGGGAGTTCAGCTCTAGGGCAAGTCAAAGAAAGAAGATTCACCCCTTCCAGCTGTCCCCCTTGACTATCTCCCCATTTTTTTATCATCCCCAAATAAAGACACTGTCTTAGGCTGAACAGAGACCTCCCCTTAAAATTGTGCAGGCAGTTGTGTCGGCAACGGGTGTCAAAACTCTTTATGTTTTGAGGTCTCCTTTGAATTATCAAAGAAATTTAGTAAGGCCAACGGGGAATTTAACATATTGGCCTGGATCCTGATTTCTCCTATTCCAATAAAAAAGAATTAGTCCAAGTCAGCCCTGATTGATGGGTCAGTTAGGAGGATTTGCAAGCAGCCCCTCAAGAAAAGTCTGAAATCTTTTTTTTTTTTAAGTTGGATCCTAAACCTAGAAGCTTTTTTGGTTTCTACCATCATCCATGTGGTTTCTGAAGATGAGAAAGTGGAGGGCTGTAGCAAGCATTATGGGGGACCTTCATAAGCTGACATGTGTACTTCTTCCTTGGGTGTCTTCATTAAGAGCATGAGAAAGATAAGGTGCAGCTTCTCGGCCCCTCAATATCTGGGGAGGGTGAGGCCCCACCCCATAGCATAAGCAATTCTGGCTGATGTCTCCAAAGTTCTCAGGTGTGCCTCAGAGATGTCTTGCAATAGTCATTCCAATTGTGTCTACTTTGGGGTGGTGATGTTTGTCTGCAACATTTGTGTGGAGGTTCCATCAACAAGTCTGGAGACTGTCAGGTTGGGAAAGGCTGTTTGTTGGCTTCCCTTCTCCCGCTCCCTTGGTCCTCTGAGGTCTCTGCTAATGGCTTCCATTCAGGGAGCTGTCTGATAATGATGAAAGAATCCCACACATTTGCAAGAAGGCAAGGGAATAAATCAGGAAAGCCTGAGGTGATTTGCTTGGCTTTCTTTTAGTCTCTTGCACAGATCTGGCTTTCACTTAGTGTCTTGCACAAATCCAGCCTCAGTGATTTATGGCAGTTCTCTCCATCCTTGATGTCCTCTAAGTCAATGTGTCTAAACCTTCTCAAACCAAAGTTGAATTGCCAAGGTTGAGAAATACAGATCTAGGTGAGGGGTCCTTGGTGCTCTCTGATCTTGGTTGTTTTCTTGCCGATGTTTGATGACCCAACTAGGGAACATCATCAGTGCTGATAATGTTAACTAGTTTGGGTAATGAAACATCTGCAAGGACAACAGTGGGATCCTTGGTGCTCTCTGATCTTGGTTGTTTCTTGCAGGTGTTTCATAACCCAAACTAGGTAACATTATCAACATTAATGATGTTCCCTAGTTGGGACATGAAACATTGGCAAGAAAACAACTAAGATCAGAAAGCACCAAGGACTCCACTGTTCTCCTCCTCCTCCTCCTCCTCTTCCTCCCTCACTTCTATTGTGGTGCCAATACTCCTCATTGCTTCAGGCCTTCCTGTGTGATCTGTTGGCTAGTTTGTCATTTAGCTGTTTTGGAGCCAGTGCAAATAGTGACATTTGCTGAGCATAAAAATTCAATTAAATTCCAGAAGGTAGATTAAATATAAGTGAATTTTAATAATTTGCTTTAAAGGCTGAGGATTACTGTAGGCGAATGGGAGGAAACGATACTCACGTGACGGGGTTATTTTTTTGGCACCAATATAAGGGATCACTAGCCGAATATAATTAATCTCATTAACTCTTTGATTGGGTGTGAGGTCAGGGAGAAGAAGGAAAGACCATGTTTGCACGGGTTGGATTTAAGTCTCCAGATGATTTGCTGCACAAAAGATCAAGAAGTCCTTATCCGTGAATGTTGAGCACCTGAAATTTCTAGGGTATTTTATTTTCAGGGGAAACCATCACTTTGGCTGATGTCTGCTCTGCCCATCTGCCTGTGATAGGGAAGTTTCTATCAACATGTGATTAAAATAGATGACTTTCATGAAACCTGCATTGATGGCCATCCTCTCAAACAGTTTTGATGGATTTTTTTGTTTCTCTCTCATTCTCCTTTGGGATTTCCGCTGTACAGCATGGTCTAGGACAGGGGTAGGCAACCTTGGCTCTTTTATGACTCGTGGACTTCAACTCCCGGCTCAGGAATTCTGGGAGTTGAAGTCCACGAGTCATAAAAGAGCCAAGGTTGACTACCCCTGGTCTAGGATAACTCACCACGGCCAGCTCACCACAGCCAACTTGCCATGTGTCAATTCAACGCTGTATTAATCATTTCATTCAGCTACTTTTGTCATTGGTGACCACGTTTTTCTCAAAAGTTATTGTAACTCTTGTATTTCTGGATTGACTTTCTTTATTTTAATATTATTGACCACAGTTCCATCGAAATGAATTTAACTTTTGTATTTGTTGAATTGTCCCCTGGCGAGCTGGCTGTGGTGAGTTAGCCGTGGTTAAGTAGTCCCATCCTGTTTCAATGGCATCTTTGCCTTTTTAATCTCCCCTCCACTCTTACACCCACAGGAGAGAAGTTGGCAGTAGATTTTCTTTTACTTTCTGGTGGCACAAAACGGGCAGAAATGGTGACGTCTCGCCTAGAGACCTTGTTTGGCACCCAGTGGGCCCGTCCCTTCTGCCGTTGTTTTGCCTGAAAGAGCTGAAGTGTCCACCTAGAAGAATAAATGTGTTGGATATCCAACTGCCCAGCCAGCCGGCCTCTTTCCAACAGGCACAGACTCTAGGCCGTTCCCATCTTGCTTGCTGCCGCACATAGTGCCAAGATCACCTGTCTGTCTGTCAAGAAGCGGGCTCGGTTGCCCTGGTGACAGAAAAGGTGGACTCCAAATTGCACTCGGTGAGAAGCCCAAATCTTTTGTGCGTGTTTGTTTGTTTGCTGGCTGCTGGCAAATTCAACCCACAGTCTAGTAGTTTCATATCCTGTAGGCAGCAAACCTTGGCTCGCCGACCTTGTTTTTTCAGTCAGAGGGGAATTTATATTTGGCTCGAAGGGGTCTTTCATTGCACCTAGTTTTGGGGGGATTTTAGATGTCCCTGTGAAATTGCATGCTGATGAAGGAAAGTTGATCTGGGAGAAGAAGCCAGTGGAGCGTTAAGGGAAGAAAAATCCAGAGAAATGGGAAATCTTGGTAGAGAGAAACTCCAAATAATCCCGAACTTGCCCTGATTTTCTCTGGGGTAACAAGCATCAGAGAGAAACTCTGGATAGGCTGTCGATATCATTATTCCGCCCTACAATAATAAAGGAACTTCCTGAAAACCCTGATGGATCTGTTTCTTAGCCTTGCCTACCTTGAAGAACTAAAAGGCCCGAAATAAAATCCTTGCCCTGCTCTCCTGATCCTCTTAACACCTTGCTACCTTTTCTATCAGGGACACATGTAACATGTGAATGTGGAGGGGAACACCCCTGAACATGTGAGGGGTGCACTGTCTCCACAGCTGCCCCTAATGGGCAGCAGGCTGGTTGCAGTTGCATCCACCTGGTTTTTTTCATTGCTTCAAACCATTTTTTTTCCTCTTGTGCTTCCGGAGAAGAACCTCAGCCAACCTCTCCCTTTTGGGTGGCTGCTCCCCACAGGGACCTGTGCGATCTCCCCCTACCCAAATCCACCTGCTGATCTGGTCCTCCTGCTGGCAGACCTTCCATCCTGGATGGGGGAAGGCCTCCGTAGGCCCCAGCCCTCCTTTTCTAGAGAGAGCCAGGCCTTCTTGATGCTTCCTGCCCCGACGTTCTCCAGTGGGCAAAGCCATCTGCCACCTGCTATGCTTGGCCCCAACCCTGGCCAAGAGTCACAGCTGCTTTGGGGAGCCAGCTCCCAGGCCTGGCTTTGTGCTTTATCCATTCTCATGCCTGTGGAGTTTGGACGGTGTCTTGTTCAGTGGCCACCCGGAGTTCTTGGACCACCGTGACTTTGGAGAGCGAAGGGAAAAATCTGGCCTCCATTCTATGCCATCTCTGCGCTGCCTCTGCCCCCCCCTTGTGCTTCCAGCCGAGAGAGAGGTCCAAGCATGGTTTGCACACTAAGGCAGTCAGTTGGTGCCGTTGCCCAACTGCCAGTCAGATGGACATTTTAGACGGGGAATTTCTCTGTCCTTGCATTTTTGGAAGGCAGAACGCCTTTGTTGCAAAGGAAGGATCCTATTCTTCGCTTGCTGCATTCCTTTCAGGGCGCTGAGATAAATTCATATTTGTGCATGTCTTCACATTGGTGTGGTTGTGTAATTTACACTTATGGTGAGCCAGAATTGGTTGCCTGCAAAGGAGAATTCCAGTGGATATTGGCTGGTGGGATCGGCTTAAAATGTGAAACAAAGGAGCTGATGGGTGGCAGTCAAGGATCTCATAGTAGCAATCACATAGAGAAGAGGCAGTCATTAGCCCTGGTAAGTGAGTAACAAGAGGGGATGGAAATGGTGGCGCAAACCAATTGTGGCACAGCAGATTGCATACTCCTCAGACATAGGAAGTTGGTAGAGATGGACCATGGCTTTTATCTCTGATGGCCACCACTGTGCTCCTTACATTGTAGTCCAAGATGTGGAAAGAGTTGCTAGGTCAACCCTGAAGCTACTCAATGTACCAGAGTGATTTGTAAATATGTAGTTTGCTACATTTACCAAGACAACAACTTGCTTTTCTCTCTGCTCCTCCTTTTAATCTCAGGCATGGAGGAGGAATCAGAAGGACTGAAATCTTCTCCTTTGAAAAATTGGGATTGATTGCTTTCTCATCTCCACAGTCCTTTGCTGAAGACCACTGCTTAAATGACTGCTTCTCAATGTTGGCTGCTTGAAGATGGGTGGACTTCAGCTCCCAGCTATGCTGGCTGGCTGGGGAATTCTGGGAGTTGAAGTCCACCCATCTTCAAGTGGCCAAGGTTGAGAAACGCTGGCTTAGATCCTTGTGGTGGTTGCAAATTACTGGAGATTCTTTGTTTGTAAACTTGTAGGTGAAGCAGGAAAGTACCTAGGAGTACTCGAGTGAGGAAGGTTTAGGGGCCCACCCTTTAGGTGGGGGTTTTCTGCTGGAAAGAGGCTGAGATTAATGATCCAAGGTCTTTGTTGAAGACTTTCAGCCTGCTTCCTGATACCTCTACAATGCTTCCTAGAACTGAAACATCGTCTTGGGTTGGAAAGTGAGAGATCTCCTTGTTCTAGAGCAGGGGTAGGCAACCTTGGCTCTTTTATGACTCGTGGACTTCAACTCCCAGAATTCCTGAGCCAGCATGGCTCAACTTGGACACCTCTCCCTTTCCCCTCAGCATGGCTGGCTCAGGAATTCTGGGAGTTGAAGTGCACGAGTCATAAAAGAGCCAAGGTTGTCTACCCCTGTTCTAGAGCAAAACAGTTCAAGTCATCCACTCACACCATCTAACCTTCTGAGCCCAAGGCATGTACATGCCAGAAAGATGGCAGAAAGATGGCACTCTGAGCCAGTGTTGTTTTCACGGACTGGTAGCTTCTCACAAAGTTTCCAGAATAGTCTTCTTTGGTCACCTAAAGTTGTCGGTGATTGATTCTGCAACCTCCCAAGCATAACACTTATGCTGTGTATAGCTAGTCCTCAACTTACAACTGGAATGGAGCCTGCCCATTACGGTCACAAGTTGTGATGTTCGTAAAGTGGGTCATTACACAATCGGACCTGCTTTTATGACCTTTTTGGCGGCAGTTATTAAGTGAACGCTGCAGTCGTAAAGCAAGCACCGCAGTGGTAAAGTGAACTCATTGTTTGCTTTGGGCCTTTTTTACCAAAAACCAAGGGTAAAGATAGTTTTGGGCACAAACATTGTAAAAACGTGGTCGTATTATCGCGAGACGCCTCAAACAGTGGTAAATGTGGGTTGTTGAATGATCAACATGTAATCTGTGACCAGCGGAGGAAAGGGGCAGCCATTGGAATTTTGGAACTGGGTTACAAGCAGGGCTTTTTTTCTCAGAGAAAAGGTGGTGGAACTCACCTCCCTCCCCTGGCCACGCCCCCACCCAAACCTGGCCACGCCCTCATCAAACCCTAGGACCGCCCCTTTAGAGAACAGGAATGCAAGTAAAATTTGGGAGGGGCTATAAAAGTAAATGTATGGAATTACATAAAAAGCAATGC
>NW_015386824.1:27243-41305 GCF_001527695.2 Protobothrops mucrosquamatus
TCGGGCAGGGTCGCCTAGGAAACGGGCCAGGGGCGCGCCGACCGAGCCTCCCTATGGCCGCGGTTGTGAGCCAGGCAGGGGCAGAGAGCTGCGAGTGCGAGCGCGCCCCCCCAGATGTTGCGCCCGGTGCGGCCGGCCCGGAAAAAGGTGCCGGAACGCGGTTCCGCCGCGTTCCGGCTGAAAAAAAGCCCTGGTTACAAGTATCTATAAGGGAGTGTGTCATAACTCTGAACGGTCACAAAGCCATTGGTTGTAAGTCAAGGACTGAGGGGTCCTTGGTGCTCTCTGAGCAGGGTTGTTTTCTTGCAGAGATTTCATTATCCAAACTAGTTAACTTCATTAGTGCTAGAGGAGAGAAAGAGAGAGAGAGAGAGAGAGAGAGAGGAGGAGGAGGAGGAGGAGGAGGAAGAGGAGGAAGAGGAGGAGTCGGAGTCCTTAGTGCTCTCTGAGCAGGGTTGCTTTCTTGCAGAGGTTTCATTACCCAAACCAGGTAACTTCATCAGTGGTAGTTTCACTACCTAGTTTAAGTAATGCAACATCTGCAAGAAAACAGCGAAGCTCAGAAACCACCAAGGACCTCACCGTTTAACCTGGAGCTACAAATATTCTCCTTTATAAGTTGAGAACTCTCTGTAGTTTGAGTTATAGCATCCCATCTTCAGCTGAGCCAAGCCAATATATATAGGGAAGACCTAAAAAACTTGCAAGCAAACTGCTGAAAGCAGATACAGCACTTGGCCACTTAAATAATGAAGTGTACGTACATATGCACACACGTACATTTTTTAAAGCGATAGGCACTCAGACCTGTGGCAGTTGGCAAAGGACCTATCAGAAAAGAGACGGGCCCCTTACTTCATACACGGGAAGGAATGCCTCTTTCAAGACAAGGTCTTCTGCCAGAGACTCATGAATAATTTGAGATCCACGAGCAAAATACACCAGGATGCCTTTTCTTGAGAAGAATTGGATTGCCTCATTTGGATGCAAATGTATGCACATTTAATTGATCACTCAGTTCAAGGCATAGGCTACGATTTCATTAACCAGGTTACAGATGTAATAACATTCTTGCTGGGTGTTAAACAGGGCTGTGGTTAGCAAAACCTGGCCACCATATCCATCCAGAAGAATTTTTTTTTTTTCCGGAGCAGGTCAGCATCTCTCTGTGCGTAGAGTATCCCAGGTTCAACATTCAGCATTTCCCTTTTTAAAAAAAATAAATGAAAAGTTATATTAGAAGGGATGAAAAAACCCTTTTATGAGGGTGGGAGGAACCTGGAAAACTGTAGTCAGAGAAAGAACCATCCTTGCCCAAGTTGGCATTCTCCAAATATTTTGGAAATAAAAGTAGTCCTCAATTTATGACAGTTCATTTAGTGACCGTTCAAAGTTGCAGCGGTACTGGAAAAAGTGCCATTGCAGCACCCCCATGATCACTCAGACGCTGGGCAAGTGACTCGTATTTATGACGGTCGCAGCGTCCCGGGATCACGTGACCCCCTTTTGCAACCTTCTGACAAGCAACGGATTGACTTTGTCAATGATTCACTTAACAACTATGGCAAGACAGGTCTTCAAATGGGGCAAAACTCACTGGAGAACTGCTTCACTTAGCCACAGAAATTTTGGGCCCAATTGTGGTCGTAAGGCAAGGACTACCTGTTCGGGTCCAGTAGTTCTGGTGGCTGCCTGTCTGGAGACGGCCGTGCTCTCCAGACAGGCAGCTGACTTGATTTGCGTCACGACCTGGGTGCAAGCTGCTGGATCAATCTGGCAAGATCTTGGTCACGTCTTTTTCTGGGAACCGCAAGCAACACATGTTTGCACATGTGCCTGTATTAAACACACAAAACTCTTCCCTCCTAACGTGGGGCAGCGATTGTTAGCAGATGGTGCTGGTATTAGGAAGATGAAAATACACGCAATAAATTTGCTGTTTGCCAGAGTTAATTTCTTATCCCTAGGTAAAACCTTCCCACTGGCCGACACCACACCATCTGCGTAATTCATAAAACACATTATGTTGCGACTGATGGGCGGTGCGCGAGCATGTTGCGTTTCATGCACACGGGTCTGTAGCGGACTTGGGGAGAAATACAGTGGAGGAATTTTGTTTGAATCTGGGCCTTTGTTTTCTTCCTGGCAGGTCCCTTGTTCTGTCACCTTGGTTTCCCTAGTTTATTCTGTTTTATTTTCAGGAGACACTGGGTGAGGTTCGCATTGCAATGGGCTGTCTTGGAAACCTTATCTCGAACGCTGACCGCAGCTAAAAGCAGCAGCGCTCAGAAATTAGTTAATTAGGCAGCCCTCAATTTAGGACCACAGTTAAACCCAAAATTTCCATTGCTAAGTGGCACAATTGATAAGGGAGCTGTGCTCCATTTTACGCCCTTTCTTGCCACAGTTCTTAAGTGAATCACTGCAATTCTTAAGTTAGGAACACGGTTGTTAAGTCAATCTGGTTTCCCCGTTCACTTGGCTGGTCAGAAGGCCGCAGAAGGGGATCACGTGACCCTGGGACATTGCGACCGTCATAAATATGAGTCACTTGCCCAGTGTCTGAATGACCATGGGGCTGCTTCAATGGTCATAAATGTGAAAAATGGCCATCGGTCACTTTTTCCAGTGCTGTTGCAACTTTGAACGGTCACTAAGCGAGGACTACTTGCGCATAGCTGTTCTATCTGAGCAACCACAAAGAGCCAGAGGCAGGAATTGAATACACAACTGGATTCTGGAATTAATTCTCCAGAAAAGCGGTGTTGATGACTCAAAGTTTTCTCAGAGCAAAAGTGGGGGGGGAAGTCGCTTTATCATTCCTGCTGGGGAGCGAGGAGGAAGCGGATTCTGCCGAGAGGCATCCAGTCTGCACAGTTCTGGATCTTAACCCGGATTCCCGCTTGAGCCTACCCTGCAGGGCAGTGCGTCAGGCTTGCAAGGGAGGTCCGCTCAAGAAACAGGCATGGCAAATGGGTTAGGAATGCTCTCGGCTGCTGTAGGGGTAGAATAAGGGAGCCTCGAAAGCATGTCCGAGTTTCCCCGTGTCCGATTCTTGGCGTTTCTCTGGTCTCTCCACATCTTCCGATCTTGCGCTGCTTCTTTGAGTGGTTCTCTGCTCTGGCTGGTGTCAGCTTCGATGGTGTCCAGCCACCGTGTTTTTAAGAAGAGACTGGACAGCCACTTGTCTGAAATGGTATAGGTACTCCTGCTTGAGCAGGGGGCTGGACTAGAAGACCTCCAAGGTCCCTTCCAGTTCTATTCTGATTCTGTTCTTTGAGGACCTGGTTTCCTTTTACCGCTGATTCTTCCAAGCACAATTGCTTTCTCTAGTGAATTCATCCCCCCCCCCCCACATGACACGGTGGCCAAATTAAGTGAGATCGCAGTTTTGTGATCTTGCCTTCTAGTGACATGCCTGGTGTTGCTTGCTGCTTGTTCGTCACCTTCGCTGTCCAAGGAATACGCAGGAGCCTTTTCCGGCACCACAGCTCAAACAAGTTCTTATACCAAGCAAAATCAAGGCGGGGTTATTTAGAATTCCTTTGCTTATTCCTTCCCCCTTCCCAAGGCCAGGCCGACATTCCTTCTTGGCATTCCCACATCCCTCTTGAGAAGGAGGGTGGCACGGTAGCAAAACTGCTTTGCGTAGAGAAAGATTTCAGCCCCTCGACAGACAGACACTATTATCACCCCCAGCGCTGTGACTTGCGTCCTGAATTTCTATGAACGTGGTACTCAAAATTTGGGAACGGCCTCCCTTTTTGCTTCAGGGTTTGAAGAGCCAGGCCCATCAGGTAGACTGGAATGCAACTCCCATCCTTCCCAGCCGCTACGGGCAGGGCTTGTCTCAACAGCGGAAAGCATGGCGGGCTGAATGCAAGGCTCTGTTGGGCAGGCAGGCTGTAAAATAAGAAGCGTTGCAGTTCAGTCCAAGGGACTTGAGGACGTTCCTCTATTGTGGGGTCCTTCTCTGATGAGCTCTTCGGTAGGTGTCCCGAAACAGGAACAAGCTGTTCAGATTCTCTAGATTCTCACATTGCATCGGAGGTTGTGACATGATAGCAGTCTTCCAGTATTTGAGGGGCTGCCACAAAGAGGAGGGGTGGTCAGTAAGAGAGAAGCAACCTGGAACTGAGGAGAAATTTCCTGACAGAACAATTAAACAGTGGAGCGGAAATTGTGGGTGCGTCATCACTGGAGGATTTAAGAAGAAACTGGACAGCCATTTGCCTGAAATGGTATAGGGTCTCCTGCTTGAGCAGGGGGTTGGACTAGAAGATCTCCGAGGTTCTTTCCAACTCTGTTATCCTGTTAAATTCTGCCCCCTTCTCTGGTCAAGATGAAATCTCTATCTTGGCTGACCAGTTCCTCCTCCTTTCCTTTCCCAAACCAGGCGATTAACAGGCCTTTCATTGCTGCCCTCCCAGCGCCCTGTTCACCCTCTGTTGGCGAGATTGATAGAGATTGCCGCTGACCTTTGCTAGGACAGGAAGCGTTATCATTAATACTCCCGTTCCCCCCCCCTTCTCGTGACACATAAATCTCCTATCAACTCAGGCAGTCAACGCAGTCTGCCAGGCGCCTTTAACCACACACCCCACCCTTCTCAGTAAGCGCTTGGTGGGGACCGGGAATTTGAGCAAGAGCTTCCTGATCCAGCCAAAGAGGCGGGGGGGGGGGAAGATGTGGGGATGGGAAGAGAAGGCACCCGCGTCTGCCATGGGGCAGATGCTATCTCCCGTTTCTTTTGTGCCCCCTGAGTATTTCAGGACAGTCCAGGGCTTTTGGGGCCAACAGGAGTGCTACCTGCACCTCTGTTTTGCAGGTGAGTTACCAGCACAGAAGCTGCTTCTTCCTTTGTCAAAGCCCCACCATTGCACATAGGTGTGTTTGCACTTGTAAGCGTGCACCTGCCCTCTATTTTTCTGCCTCTTCCAGCTGGGCTCCCGATTGTCGTTCAGTAGGCAGAAGTTTGGCTGCTGCCTGGCACAGTCTCTCCACCCCCAATGGGTGCCTTGTAGATGTCCATCCTGCTGGTCTGGCGTTCCTGTGCAGAGATGGAGTAAGCCAGTGGCGAACCTATGGCACGTGTGCCAGAGGCGTTACTTGGAGCCCTCTCTGTGGGCACACATGCCGTTGTCCCAGCCTTGTCTCCTCCCATGATCCCCTCCTCACCAGCAGCCCCCCTGGAGGACAGTCGCCCCCGAGCGTGGCCCACGCGGAGCAGCACAGCCAAGGACATGGCAGCCAGGCAGTGTAGACAAGACTCTGCCCTCACACCCCATCGCACACAGTTGATGCTGCAGGGCGTGGGCAGAGGGCATGGCCGCAATGGTGCTGCTGGGCTGCCTGGGCAATCTGCGGCGGGCCCTGGAGGCAGTGAGTGGTCCTGCAGACAGGCAGGGTGGGGGCAGGGCAGGGGGTGGAGCGGGGCCGGGGCCAGTTTTGGGGGCACTCGGTCTCTAAAAGGTTCGCCATCACTGGGGTAAGCATTCCAGACTGGGGTGCTCTTACCAGGTCCTGCGGTACTCCCTGCTGTTCTGTGTATGCGTTTTTAAAATCTGTGCTGGATATGTGTCCAGGCATGCACAGAGCCTATCTTAGAGGGCTCAAACCCTGGATGGAGAGGATCCAGGCTCACGTGGAGTAACCAGAGAAGAGAGAAGGAGGGCACAGGAGCAAGCAGAAGGAGATCCAGACCTCCACCACCCAATGCTCGCCTGATGGCCCTGTGGGTTTGCCAGCCAACACAAGAGTGGCCTGGGGGAGCTTGCGAGACACTTCCCTAAAGGATGGGCAAGTCCGAAAAGGAGGGGTGGGCAGCTCTGACCTCAGCAGATGGCCTGCTCAGAGACCTCCTGGGGGGGGTGTCTCTCTGAACCTCTCCAAGCCCCAGCCAAGTCAGACAGGCGGGAGGCACATTGCTTGTGAGCTTGCAGAAGGCTTTTGCGAAAAGGCGCAGAGGGTTCGCCTCCTGGAGTTTTGGCTTGATTGCGCCCTCCCCTTGAGGCAGCCCTTGAGAGAACCAACCCCCGCTGAACCCCCCACCCCACCCCACCCTGGGTCCCCTGCCTTTGCTCTTTCCTGCCCCTTCCTTCGCCCCCCTCCCTCTTCCCTTTTCATCCCCTGTGCCAGCTAAAGCCTGGGCGAATGTCTAATCTCCAATTTTATTCGTTAGAGCTCCAGCCTGATTTACATAATCCACATAATCACCCCGGTTTTAATTGCCCACAACTCTGCGGAAAGATCATGTGGTTAAGTGGTAAATCATAATTAGATAAATAATTGGTTTGGCCACAGCAAGCTGCTTTGTTATACCTGCCATCTGCTGGGCAAGTCCCCCCCCTCCCTTTCAATTAGAACAATGGGCCTCGGATGGCCCCTCCCCTTTCTTATCTGCAAAGGGGGCAACGGAGGGGGTTGGGGGGGTGGATGGGAATGACGGAGCCTGGATCCCTGCCCAGTCTCTCTTTCTCTCTCTCTTTTTCTGTGCATGGCTGTTTCCCATCCTTGCATCTTTCACAGATGCATTAGCCATTTATTAACTGAGCCGGCTTATTGCATCAGAATGAGAAATTTGACTTCTTTGCATAAAAGGGAGAGTGGGAGGGGGAGTGCAGGGGAGCTGCTGCTGGGAGGGAAATGTGTAGCCCTCGGGGTCTTCCCATTAGTTCTGCTCCACTGGCCGATCCATAGGGCCAGATATTGTGATTATGCATGTGGTGAAAGAGGGGGGGGGAATGACAGTTATCTGGAGGGGGGAAAGTTAGCTCACCTGGTCATCCCCCCCCCAAGAGTTAGCCAAGGAAGAAATCTCTCTGGGGGGTGGGAGGGGGCTTCCAAGAAACTGACTTTGGAAGTGTTTTGTGATTTGTTTTTAAGAGGAGGCTTCCTTTGTGGGGTTGCATGTCTGTGTATTTTAAAGGGAAGGGGCTGATCTTGTCATCACAGGGGGGCTTTTAATATTTTTGCAAATCTCCCTGGGTCCTTTCTGAGCTCCTTTCATTTAAGATCTTGGTCTGCAGAGAGCTTTACAGGTGGGACTCCTGCCTGCAGGAAACTTTTAATCTCTCTCACCGGCCTGAACATTCACACGCGTCGTTCTCTCTTCCTTCCCTACTGAGTTCATCTAATGGTGCCTCTTTGGCCACCACAGAAAAAGCAAGACAGAGTTCACAATGAGTTGACTTTGCTGAAAGTGGAGCCCTGGCCAGACCAGAAGGACACGTGGGTCAAGAGTTAAGGGCAGGTGGGCAGGGATGTTTCAACCAGTCCAGCTGAATTTGCAAGTGCCTTTCTCCAAGGCAGAGAACACTGTTCTCTTTTCGCGCCTCTCGAAATGTCTTGCTCTTTTTTCAGATCAGTCTGCATTTTTTTGGCTTTCCTCATCTCTCCTCTCTCTCCCCCGCCTACTTTTTAAAATTTATTACTGCAGATGTTTGCACGAAATCAAGATCTTTTGTTGGCGGGCTGTATTCCCTTCTTCTCTCCCGTCTCCTACCTTCCCGTGTGTCTTCTCCAAGGTAGAGAAAGGGCCAGGAAGCCCAAGTCCCTCAAAACTGGCGTGGTTGTGATGTGAGATGCACAAGGAGCTTGGAAAGGTGGGCTGGGACTGAGATTCAGAAGGTCATGAGTCCCAGGGAAGGTCCAGTCTCAGATGGTGTGGAGGGTTGGTTTCCAAACGTTTCATTACCAGGCTAAGTAACGTCTTCAGTGGAATTTAGGGAATGCCAGTGTCAGCGTTCTTCTACTTATTGGGGCTTTGTGTGGTCAGTAGGTCTTGTGATGGGAAGATCACATCAGGTGAGGGTCTTGTGATGGTCAGGTGTGGGTCACATCAGGTGAGGGCTTTGTGAGGGGTCTTGTGATGGTTCAGGTGAGGGTCTTATAATAGGTCTTGTGATGGGTCAGGTGTGGGTCACATCAGGTGAGGGTCTTGTGGTGGGTCCAAAATTCCAACATTCAGAAACCAACCCACAAGCTCAGAGAACGATTCCCCATCCTGATCCTACACCTGAGCTACAGATATTGCATGCTTTCTCATATTACGTTTCTGCCCCGGACTCAGATTCCTTTTATCAGACCAATGTCTTGGGTTGTGGCTTTTCCTTCTGTTCCTCAAGGTCATTCCTTCTTCCCATTATAAACAGCAAACACGTGCAGTCTAAATAGGAATGGAATGGCCCCACCTGTCCTTTTTAAATGCACAAGCACCTTGGTCCTTAGCAAGACAGTGATGAATAATTGAAATGCCCAGATACAATCTTCAAGGAGGAAGAGGTGAAGTTCACTTCTCTGCTCCGGACAGGAACCTGAACTAAAACCATCTCCGAAAAGCCATCGGGGTAATTCTGTCCCAATCTGCTACTCGCCCGCTGCTCCTTGATGCATACAGAGGGCTCAGAGCAGGGAGCGATGGAGACATCCCCCTTGGTGCCCTCACGCCCTCTGCAAATTGCTTGCCAAACACGGGCATTCTGCCTGACTCTCATTTTTCTGGTTGCTCTCAGAATAAAAACCCTTATTAAACCGGCTTGTCGTCATTTAGCAGATCAGTGATCCACAGCCGGGCGATCGGTGACAGAGCCTGTGAAAATTGTGTGGGTTAAACGAGTGGCACGGCAAAGGCAGGAGACGCTGGCTTGTGGTGGGGAGAGTGGAAAAAGCTCAATGCGGCTTCTTCAAACTGGCAGGAAGCCTATTAAACAAGTCCAGCCAGTTCTCACCTTACGACCACAATTGAGCCCAAAGTTCACGTTGTTAAGTGAGGAACTTGCTAAGTGAGCATTGCCCCATTTTATGACTTTTCTCGCCACGTTTGTTAAGTGAGTACACTTTCAGTTCTTAAATGAGTGACACGGTTGTTAAGTGAATCTGGTTTCCCCATTGATTTTTGCTTGTCAGAAGGTTGCAAAAGGGGATCAGCTGACTCCGGGACACAGCAACCGTCATAAATATGAGTTAGTTGTCAAGCATTCGAATGTAAGCCACGTGACTGGGGATGCAGCTACATTCATAAGTGTGAAAAATGGTCATGTCCCTTTTTTTCCAGCGTCGTTGTAACTTGGAACAGTCACTAAATGCACTGTTGTAAATCCAGGATTCCCTCTATCTACAGCTAGCCTGGGGTGCCTGAAGAATCTTCTCCCCACCAGCTCCCATAGGGAGCAACAGGGCGGGCAAGGCAGCGATCTCAGTTCTTAAGCCAGGGGTTCCAAACTCTTCTTAGCCCCGTAGGAAGTCCTCAGCAGTTCTTCCTGCAAAAACCAGCTCGGGAGAAGTAGAGTTAAAAATCAGGATAGGGGTTTTTTTTCCCCCTACAACCATGGAAGTTCCAAGGTGCATCCTCCATACACAATCCCCTGTTTTATTAGCCCAGCACGTTCTAGGCCTCCCAGTCAGGTTTTGGCAGGAGAAAACTACAGCCGTAGAAGAGGCATCCAGCTGGATAGAAACAGCAGAGCAATTGCTACGTTGAAGGCCGTCCTAGGTACTTTCCATCAAAAACTGGTTTGACAATTCCTGTTTCTTCCACCGGCTAATAATGTTTGCCCAAGACGGAGTTTATTTACCATGGGCTCTTCAGTCAGGCAGTTCTTTCTTCCTGGAGCCTTAGCAGGAGAACAGCTGTCGTTTTCCTCCGAGGAGTCCAGGCCAGGTCAGTGACTTGCATGGACCCAACTTAAGAGTTTCTTGGGGATTCTGCAGATGTTCGTTAAAGTTGGATACTTAGAGCTCCTTCCTTGCATGGGATGACAGGTACCGAAGACGGACGGTACAACCACTTGTCTTGGGAGCTTGGCGTGAGGTAGCCCATGGCCAGGATTGTTAAAGAAGATGGTTTCATTTCAGGAGGCAGCACTGGCTCTGTGAGGGCCGTCCTGTTTTGATTTCTTATTTATCGATTGCAAATGCCAAATCAGCCTCGTCTGGGACCCCCAAGCAAGTCAGTGGAAGCTCGGAACAATCTGCCCTTTGCTACATCCAGACCAGGAGACACTTGGGACGCCTTATGGAAGTGATGAGAAAGATCATTGCTGCATCTTAGCTCTCTGCCGGCTGAAATCCTCGGTTAATCTCTGAGGAGGAGGCTTCTTAGGAGCAGTCAATTAAAGCTGCTCTGATAGTTTGTCTAATTGAAAGGCTGCCTAAAGAGGGAGATTACTGCAGGAATGTTTTTTTCTCCATGCCCTTCTAAGGGTTGGATCAAAGAGGAGAAATGAACCATTCCCTTGGGAATCACTCTGCTCCCGGCCTCTAGCCAAGGCCCCGGGGAACTACTGTGTCCTTTCGAGCCAGCAGGGCCAGAGATCCTGAATAACCCCCTTTAAAATCTTGATTCTCTATAGAGTAGACCCAAAGCTAGGAGGCAGATAAGGTGATCCCTTGGAAACGGACTGCGTTTTATGGGATTCTTGGTGCTCTCTGAGTTTGGTTGCTTTTTTGCAGAACTTTCATTACCCAACTAGGTAACATCATCAGTGCTAAAAGGGAGGGGGTTTGCAGGGAGGATGAGGACTGTGGGGTCCTTGGTGCTCTCTAAGCTTGGTGGTTTTCCTGCAGACATTTCATGAGCCAACTAGGTAACATCATCAGTGCTAGAAGGGAGGGGGTTTGCAGGGAGGAGGAGGAGGAGGAGGAGGAGAAGGAGGAGAAGGACTGTGGGGTCCTTGGTGCTCTCTAAGCTTGGTGGTTTTCCTGCAGACATTTCATGACCCAACTAGGTAACCTCATCAGTGCTGTGTTTTGCCTATTAGCTATAAATTATTGGGGGAGGGGGCTGAAACAGGAAACATTTTGTGGTGGGAACTTCCAAGCAAGTTCTCAGCTACCTCCATTTGAAAAGAGAAGGGAGACTTTGCTGGAGGCTTGGAGGGAGGGAGGGAGGTTGAATCTTCCAAGCTTTTCTTCATAGCTTGAGCATCTGTTCTGGTTGCCTGGACAAACTTCCAGTGGCTCCCAGGTTCTGAATGTAGCCATGGCCTTGTAGCTGCGAGACGTGGGGGCACTTGCGGAGGATATGGATTTTAGAAGGGGAGGTCTGGAAGGGGTGATGATTTGCTAACTTGTCTGACCTGAGAGCCCTCAGATCTTCTGCCAGCTTCTGTGGGGTATCTCTTTGCCCTGGCTTGGACGTGCCAGCCAAGTTTCCTCGCATGAACATGATCAGGGGAGATGTGATCTCTGGGCTCCAAGCAGTCGCCTAATTAATCTGCTAATGAACCATGCTGTTGATATCCTTTGGATCTTTGAAGCAAGAGTCTGAAATGATGCAATCAGCTTGGCGAGAGCCACCTTCTTTCCATCATCACCATCCCGGCCATAATAAATATCAGTGTTGTTGCAACCAGGTGGTATTCCTGCCTAATTTCACCCACGCAAGTCCAGTTCAAACATCTAGGTGACTGATGTAATCCTTTCTTCCTGCTTCGATGGGCAGAGTTGGGGGAAGAAAGAGGGAGAGATTCCAGGAGGTGGTTCAAAATGTTTTGATGGCCAGGTGTTGATGCTTTGGAGCAGGTAAACCAACTTAGGGAGATCTGGAGCTAGTTAGGCTTCTTCGTGGCTTAGTCTGTGGAGCTTCTGTTGGGCGAAGATTCTTCTCTGAGAAGAAGTCCTTGAGCTAAATGGCAGGCCAGAGGCACATCTTTCAGAACAAGCTGGTGAGAGACAGAAGAGGGCCCTTTCTTGCTCCTTTATCTAGTCGATTCCATACTTCACAGCCACCCCTAAGGACAGACACAGTTGTGGGACAGAAATGGCTTTACAAATGGCCTAGGAACACAGAAGTCTGCAGAGAACCCAACGGCAAAACGGGTAGGTGTGCAATCTCTCCATCTTAATTTTATTGTATTGTGCCTGGGACAGCTCAGGTGTAGGTGGTTACCCAGTTTCATAAGACCTCATGGCACGTATATTCCCAGGTGTTGCATCACCTGGTTGCATCTCCTAATCCATCACAATCTGTCTGAAAGGATCCATCACCTCTGGCTACCATGTTTTTCAGAGAATCGTGGATCCTCAGTGCTGCTCGTGTTCAAGCCTGCATGCCTTAACTGTCATATTCTAGAGGCCTTCAAGTCTTGGCCGTGAATTAAACTCCTGTTTAAGGTGTGGGATAGAAGTAACCTGTGGAGCCTGTTATATCTGTGCTTCACAGTATTGTGGCTGTATTCTGCTCGTGGTAAACTATGTTGGTGTGGCTTACGATCTTCATCAAGGTGTGAGGGTGTTGACCTTGGCTTTGATGACTTCTGAGGTAGATCCTAGTTAATGTAAAGAAGATGCTGAGACACTAGAAAGAGTACAGAGAAGAGCAACAAAGATGATTAGGGGAGAGGAGGCCAAAACATAAGAAGAGCAGGTGCAGGAATTCAGTATGTCTAGTCCAGTGAAAAGAAGGACTAAGTGACATGATAGCAGTCTTCCAATATCTGAGGGGCTACCACAGAGAAGAAGAGGGGGGATCAACCTATTGTCCAAAGCACCAGAAGGCAGGACAAGAAACAATGGATGGAAACTAATCAAGGAGAGAACCAACCTAGAACTAAGGAGAAATTGCTTGACAGTTAGAACAATTCAACAGTGGAACGTGTTGTAGAACCTTTCTTCCTATGATTGAAGTTGTGGGTGCTCCATCATTGGAGGTTTTTAAGAAGAGACTGGACAGTCATTTGTCTGAAATACTCTAGGGCAGGGGTAGGCAACCTTGGCTCTTTTATGACTCGTGGACTTCAACTCCCAGAATTCCTGAGCCAGCCATGCTGAGGGGAAATGGAGAGGTTTCCAAGCTGAGCCATGCTGGCTCAGGAATTCTGGGAGTTGAAGTCCGCGAGTCATAAAAGAGCCAAGGTTGCCTACCCCTGCTCGAATAGGAGTTGGACTAGAAGACCTCCAAGGTCCCTTCCAACTCTGTTATTCTGCTAATGTAGACTGTCTTCTTACAGGTAGAGTTCTTGTGCTAATACACATCTCAGATTTGGGAATTATTTTGCTTTTGGGAAGTTCTAAGCCCCACCATCTCTTATTCCAAAAATAATCCATTTTCCTCGAAATGCATCCTCCCATATGGCAGATGAAGGGCCCTTGACCATTGATAGATTGTCATCTTCCTCTTCTGCTCTTTTTTTTATTTCTCCCCATGCTCAAGACTCAGCTTCCTTTCTCCCTGCCAGTCCCTGTCTTCTCCCTCCCCCCCCCCCCCGCCAATTCACATCCCAGCCCTGAGAAGCGTGGCAGGCAAAATCCATGCTCTGCGTCTTGCTTTCCGCTTTTTTTCTGCTCCATTTGCTGGCAGCCAGAAAGAGAGAATCTCTCCCCGTTGCATTTGGTAATATATTATTAGTTCCGCTGCTTTCGCTCCTGTGAGCTCAAAATAGCTGCGTTCGGAGCAGGCGGGTGGGTGGCACGGGTTGAGTTCAATGGCGGCCGATTCCTGAAGGATGCTTGTCTATTATTCACGGCTTTTTAGAGGGGCCTGTGCGCTGCCACCCAGGCGAGCCAGCCGGGGGTTTTAAACGCCAGTGCTGAACTCAGATGTGCTCAAGGTCTCTTGGCAATCCCTCTGGGGGGGGGGGGTCAGGTGTGAATTCCTGGAGGGGCCGAGGCTTCGCCAGCTGCACCAGCCTGTCTCGCTGGTAAAGGGCAAGGCAGGCACTGGAGTCCTCCTGATTTATGGCCTCCTCCCCCCCCCCCTCTACTCCAAGCACATTTACCTTGCCTGCCGCTTCTGGGGAGCGCCTATAAATCTCTCACTGCACCTGTCTCCACCGCCTGGTAATTGCTGCATCCTTCAGATGCCAGGCGCTCGGAGAGCCTGACCTCCATCTTTTATGAGCCTGGGAGAGTGGCTGGGGGTGGGAGGGGGGGCTGTCAGTACATCCAGAGGCCAGGTGGCGCAGACCCTCCCCCAGAGAAATAAGCCCAGAAAGAACAGAAGCGGCGCCAGCAGCAGGAGCACCTGGGAAGGTGGCAGCCTCCGTCCCTTGGAGTCGCTGGAGAAGGAGGCTTGGTTGGATTTTCGGTGGCTGGCTGGTTGTGGGTCAGGATTTAACAGTGG
>NW_015386824.1:41405-89756 GCF_001527695.2 Protobothrops mucrosquamatus
CCTTAGAAGCAAAATGGGAACATCCTGAATTCAGACTGGCTGATGATAAGATATTGGGGGGGGGGGCCAAACAGCCGGGGGGGGGGGGCGCTGTATTACAGCCCTGACTTGATGTCCTTTGGGCCAGGTTACCTGGCCATCCTTGGTGAATGATGTATGTTATGGCTCCCATTTCGCCAAGGCAAAATCCTGTGGCTTTGTTTGGAGTTGGCTTAACAAGCGGTATGAATGCAGACAATCCTCACTCAGCAAACATGGTTGGGACCAACAACTCCCTTGCTAAGTGAGGCAGTCACTAAGCAAGACACAATGGTGGCTTGCAATTTTACCGCAGAGTTCTCTCTTGATTCTGGCTATTGGAAGCTGATTGTCCTGTCACACAATGGAGATTTGGAAACTTTGCAATGGTCATAAGTGGGAGGACTGGTCATAAAGCTGCTCTTCAGCACCGCCGTAACTTTGGGCAATTGCTAAACAGGACAGTCGTCAAACGAGGACTACCTTTAGTGCTTTGGAAATCACGGTTTACGGCTTAGGATTTTAGGAGAAGTCAGCCCTCAAATGGGTGTGTGTGTGTGTGTGTGTTTGCAGCTCCTCTCCCCCCCCCCAAGAAGACCAATGCTATCTCACCATCCAAGGATGCTCTCCACACCCTCTCCGAATTGGCAAGCTCGTCCTCCTGTCTTTCTATTTTCATTTTTAAAGGGGATTGCCACTTGACACTATCCAAGGCTTTCTCTGTGGTTGTGTCGATGCTTTCCTGTTTAGCTGGAGGCGCCGATGACCTTGCTGTGTGTGATGCAGGGAGCTGCTGCCTCCTCCTGCTTTGTGAGATGGCATCAGCTGTGCCATCCCAAAGAGCAGCTGGGGGGGGCTGCAGGGCCCCTTCCCGTGAGCTCTTCCTTTCCGTATCTCCTGGCTGGGAATCTTTGCAGGGGGGGATCTAGCTGTCCCAATTCCAGATGAACTGTCAACCAGATTTGCAACAAGCTTTGCCTGGAAGCGTCCACAGCTCAGGCCCTCCAGGGGATGAGGGGTCACCATGCTGGATTATGGGGCCAGAAGGAAAACACTATCCAGCCCACCAGAAGGGGGGGGCTTCCTGTGGGAGAGAGATCTTTCCTTGAATGGGGAACCAGTAGCACTCCAGGGATGGCTGCACAACATCTCCCAGCATTTCTTCTTCATTGGGCCGGCTCCACGGGGCTCCTGGGAGAAGGAGTTCAGCCATCTTTGGAGGAGGACCACAGTTCTCCTGTGGGCTGTGCAGATCAACAGCTGGCCAGCTGCTGCCTTCTAGTGGTGGCTAGAAGTAGTGCTGCCCCTCTATTCCATCCACTTAGACTTAGAGGGTGAGGTGGTCCGTTCTCCATTGTAAGAGCATCAAAATGATTTGGACTAAAGAATTAAAACCTGCAGAAAGGAGAACTTATCCGATAGGATCCCTGGACCTGAAAGATTTGTGGGCTTAGAGACTTGGGGTGTAGCAACCACACGGTGGCTTCCAGACAGTGTATTCCAGATCCAGAGGTTAGCCTCTGAGCTTCTAGGCCAGGCGGTCAAGCTGGATGATGGCCTTCCAAACAGAAATGCAGACAAAAGCTTTATCCATGGCTTTGAGCGAAACACCCATTGCCCACAATGAACAAGCCAGTTGTGAAAGGATAGGTAGGTGTTGTCCTATCTCTCCTTTCACAAGGGCTTGTTAATTGTGGACAATGGGAGGGGAGCAGGAATCCGAGATCTGAGAGGCTGGGAGAGGAGAATAGACGTATAAACAATTGGGGCAGCAGGCAAATGAGCTGATAGCTTATCTCATAAATAGCAATTTAGCCCAGCTGGAGAGAAAGCGAGAAGGAGCTTGTCAAATCACACAGAGACTCCACCTTGGTGAATTCACTATGCATGAGGCTGGAGAGTTCCTCTTACCATTTCCAAGGTTTTGCATTTAATGCTAAAGATCTCCTATTGAGATCTGGGCAATTCTAGTGTCTTGGTTGCGCCCAGTTCTGGACAGCTGGACAGGAAGACTTAAGACCGATCTCGTCCCAAGGAGGGATCTTCCTAGCGGAATCTGGGCTAAACAAACCAACTTCCATCAGAGCCACAAGGGTTGCCGGCAATTGTGGGAGGGGTCCTTACCGCTTTTTGTTGTGCTTCCACCAGTGAGCCAAAGCTGAGCAGAGGTCTTCAGAACAGAAAAGTTTGTGTCTGGAGATAAACATTGTGTCCTTACACTCTGATGCTATTTGGAGGTTGTGGCAACTGAGAGATGCTTGAATCAGGAGAATACTGTTTCCCAACCTTGGCAACATTAAGATGGGTGGACTTCAACTCCCAGAATTCCACAGACCTGAAGATGGGTGAACGTCAACTTGGAGTTGAAATCCACATACCTCAGAGCTGCTGAGGTTGAGAAATGCTCTCTAGAATATTAAAATAGCTTCCTTCCTTCCTTCCTTCCTTCCTTCCTTCCTTCCTTCCTTCCTCCCTTCCTTCCTTCCTTCCTTCCTTCCTCCCTCCCTCCCTCCCTCCCCCTCCCCCATATTCTTGCCTTCCTAAAGGACCTTTAAGTTACACACACACACACACACACACACACACACACACACACACACACACACGTGTGTCCCCTGGAGAAATCAAAGTGTCTTTCCTCCAATCGCACCCTTCCCAGGGGGGATGATGCTGAACGTCAGAACCGATGCCTTGTTGTCTCCGAAGCTGAGCGGCGTCTGAGGGCGAGGGCCTGCAGAGAGGCGCTCTTCTCTCCCGCCCACTCTCTTCTCCCTTGACAGCCTGCAAGCATCTCATTCCCACTCTCTCTCCCCCCCCCCGCAACTGACAAGTGCCCCCCCCCCCGTCACCCAAGGCAGGCAGACAGGTTTCACTTCTTGGCCTGGGGCGTCTCCCCTTGCCATGAAGCCACAGAGGAGGAGATGGCAGCTTCCCAGCGCCTGGTTCCCTGCCAGGAGCGAAATCAAAGGCGTGGGCAGCGCCTGCCAGCGTGGTGAAGCCTGGCAAGTGCTGACAAACACGCTCGCTCGGGATTCTCGGAGGCCGTTGGAGAGACACACCTGCATCAGGCAAAGCGATACCCAGGGAGCCAGGTGCTAACTGGGCACAGCCAGCTTTTCGGGGAACGCTGCTTCGGCATCAGGGGCTCAGGGGAGAGAGGAAAAAGCTCTGAATTTAAGCTTTTCCAACGTTTATTTTGTAACCTCATTGCCCTGCCCTTGTTTGCGCGTTACAAGAGCTGGGCAAGACGCAGGAAACCTTTGACTCTAAAGCACAGGTGGGCAAGTGCCACACCTTTATGACCTGTGGACTTCCAACTCCCAGAATCCCCGCTAGGTGGGCCAGCCCCGCTAGCCCAGCTAGGTGACACCCCCCCACCAGCCGCCTTCTGCTCTCGCTTCCATGCGTTGCTTTGCTGCAGAGCCAAAACTGCAGCGTTGCATTCAAGGAGACAGGCAGTCTGTCTCCAGCGGGTCATCCGAGGCGCTCTGTAACTTCAGCAAAATTGCAAGGTGCTGACGGCAACCACCAGGTTCCCGTTGGGCTGCAGCAGGTGGAGTCTCTCCTCCCCACCTAGCACCTCCGTGCGGCGCAGGTTTCATCGGTTGGATGTCTGCCTGTGGGGCAGCTGTTTGACAGCGGGCAGCGGGCCAGAAAGAAGGCGTGCTTTTAAAAAAAACAAAACCAGAAAGGCAGCCAGCTGGTTTGTTTGCTGAAAAGCAGCACCCAACTCTGGTTTGGTGTGGGTTTTTTTTTTTCCCCCAGGACTGTCGATGCAGGAAAGAACAGAACGGGAGAGAAAGGGGTAGAAGAACTGTACTGGCACCGAGGGTGGGGCTTTCGGCACCAACAGATGGTTTTGAGGGGCAGGGGACGCAAAGGGGGACTCCCCGTCTCTGTTGGCTGGTTTGCTCTTCCAGTGGATGCAAACACCGAAGCAAGAGAAGGAACTTTTGATATTTGGGGTGCTTCCCTTTGCAAAGGTGAGTTTCAGAATGATTTCACACACAGACACACACACACACACACTTCCAGTTTTCTGGGAGTCAACTTCTCTTGCCGGCCTCCTTTTGTTGGTGGTGGTGGGGGGCTGGCCACTAAATTTTACTAAGGGGTAACCAGATTTCTACAGGAGAAGCGTCATACGATGCTTTCAATCAGTGTTTCTCAACCTCAGCCCCTTTAAGTTGGGTGGACTTCAACTCCCAGAATCCCCCAGCCAGCCATGCTGACTGCAGCATTCTGGAAGTGGAAGTCCGTTCGTCTTGAAGCATGCTGGCTGGGGGATTCTGGGACTCGGAAGTCCCACGCATCTTAAAGGGGCCAAATTTGAAAAAACACTGTTGTAAATCAAGGAAGCTGCTTATCTGCTTGAGGAAAAAAGCACTCTGTGTATGGGCAGAAAATCATTGTCACCACTGATGTCAGTCTGGCTCTGGCAACAGATGTTAGGAGGGTTTGGCTGGGCTCCAGGGGGAGGGCAGAGCAGGGAAGGGCAGGGCAAACAGACTAGGTTGGGAGTGAAATTTATGCCACTCAACTGGATGTGCTGGAGCTGCTTAGAAAGGTAAGCTGGTTTTGCCATTTAGGTTTTATGCGACTACCTGGTGTTTAATGTGTTTTGTCGAGAAAGATGCAGCCAGTGGCATCTTGGGTTGCGTCCGGGGCGAGTGGTGTGGGTTGTGTGCCACGCAAGGATGTTGACAGAGGGAAGGAGAGAGGGGAGGGCAGGTCTCAAAGAACTGCAAATTTCCCTGATATAATCAGCAAAAATGTTCATGCTGTAGACAAGTCGAAAAAGATGTTCCAGAACAGAGCCTTGCTTTGTGTGCGCATGCATGTTGGGGGTGGGAGTGTGAGGGGCTCCGCACGTCACAATAAAAAGATGATGGACGGGTTGTGGTTTTCCTGGAAATGCATCTGCTTGCAAGTCGGTTGTGACCAGTTTAATGAAGCAGCTGCGTCTGCTGGGCTGGAAATACTGAAGAGCAGTTGAAATGAATAAACACTTCAGAGAAGGCTGTGGGGTGTTGTTTCTCAAACTTGGCCACTTTAAGATAGGTGGACTTCAACTCCCAGAGTTCCCCAGCCACACTCGGGGAGTTGAAGTCCACTTATTTTAGAGTTGCTAAGGTTGAGAAAGAGTGGTCTGAGGGATCTACTAAGGTTGAGAAAAATTGGTCTGAAGGATCTACTCAGGTGCTGTTTAGAAGCTTCAGTGGCCAACTGATCTGGCTGGTTTTAAGGCCTCCTTCCATAGAGGGGGAAGGTAGAACGGGCATTGCTAGCACCATAAATTGTGGCTTGAATGTTCTCTTTCATAGCTGTCCACTTTGACAGTTGTATACGATAAACACAAGTTCACTGGAGGAAACCAACCTTTCAGAGCTGAATCCTTCAGCTCCAGGGATTGTGGAGATGCCTTCTGCGGCAGCCAGTTAGGCTTGTTCTGCAGGTCCATTTACATGCTCCACAAATATCTCCACTGGTTTTGCAAGCAGTTCAGAACAATTAAGGCTGGATTGTGGGAAGCTCATTTGTAAGGTTCCCCCTAGCAAGCATCACTGGCAAGACTTTAGAAGGGAGCAGTCATCTGGATCCGGCCTCATAGAGATTCTCTTAGTGGTTGGCATCATATTGGCTGACGAGAAGGAGATCAATGTTGTCAGAGCCAGCAGGACACAAATGGAATACTTCCCTGGCCATTGGACCTTGGAATAAGTGTGTTGTAATAGCCCTAACATAATCCTACCAATGCTTGATTCCAGGAATATACAAGACCTTGAAGGCCTTCAGAGGCTCTTCAAAGCAAAAGCACCCCATGATTTGCTGAAGTTCCAGATTTGCTGAAGTTCCACTGATTATTTTGGACATCGAGCAACTGCTGAGGAACTTGTGGGTTTTTTGTCCCAAGCAACACCTTCCAGGTTTATGGGAAAGCTTGCTCCCTCTGGGTAACTCCTCCCCATTTTTAGATATTGCAGACAGGGACCAGAGGGAGGAGATTGTGGCGTGCTGTAACTCCGTCCCTGCTGGTAGAAGGCTCCACGCAGTGAGTGGGCACTCTTGAGATGGCAAACATGGGGGCAGAGATGATGATGGAATTCCCCATGACAAAAGAGTCAGCATGGGTGTGAGGGCAAGAGAAATATTTCTTGGCATACCTGTCAAAACCTGGAGAAATTCAGACCCACCTGTCCAGCAGCTTAGATGGACTTAGATGGGCAGTGTCCCTTCTTGGACCTCCTTGATTGAGAAGAAGGGACCTCAGAAGAGTCAGCTCTCCACTGGGGCCGTCATGTGGGGTTTTAGCTAGGCAAGATCTGAGCTGGTCCCATTTTTTCATGGACTGATGGCCAAGTCCGTGTGGCCGCTGGCTGGCCTTTTCATGTTCCAGGGGCTGCTGAGTGTGGTTGCTTGTGAAAAGCTCTTACATTCTCTGGCTTTGGGTGATGATTAGCCTGTTTGCAGAAGAGGTTGAACGACGTCCGAGTGGAGCACAAGAACCAACGTAACGGTGGTCGAAGAACAATGGGTGTCAGGGATTACCGGAGGCTTATCCACCTTATTTCTGAGCAAAGCTGCCCTCTTTCAAAGCAGCTTTTGGACAGCAGTCGCCTGTGAGAATATCTCATACTCTGCTGGGGCTCTTGCGGATGGCTGGGTGGCATGGTGGAAAACACAGGCTTGAGCCTATTTACCTACTTGACATTCTTCATTTTGTACACAAGGCATGTCACTCACTTAACTGGAATTATGAGATGGCTGGTTGGGTGGACCTTGAGAGCTTTGCTTAGACTTTACAACACAACTTTAGAAACTGTATCATGAAAACAGCTTGGGGTTCGGAGCGTCTGGCAGTCAGATGGTTTCAGGATTATATAAATGGGGTTGATTCACTTCTATAGGCCTTATTCGTGTTCATATTCAACCCTATGGTTGATGAAATGCTCTGTGTAGTTCTGAAGTTCATTACTTTATTTGGAAGAATATATGCCTATGCAGTTATGTATTTCCAGAACTAAGTCACGTCATGTTGTGAGAATTTAGATAGTCTTTTCAGTGTGAATGCACTCATGTTTTGATGGGCTGAGAAAAAAAAGACCTAATCTCCCCTTGGATGATACAAGGAATAATAAAAGCAGGGAGTCAGATGTTTTGCCCAACCCAAGCTTAATGCCTAAAGCTTGAGAAGGGTATGTGTGTGAGTTTCCCACTACACACCACTGATCTAACCCCAAATTGATATAAATACTTCCAGTGGTCATCCTGTGGTAAATCAATGCTTGTGGTCCACGCAACTCATAATAAACCTGGACAGCTCTGCAGCGAAGGAATGTGCTTTCTTGATTTGTCTGGTTGGAAAAGCTTCATGCACCTTGCTCTGTACCACAGTGGCAGTACAGCAGCCTGTGGCGCCAGAAAAGTCAGGAATTTCAACGAGCAGATGATGAAACTCTGTCAGCTAGAAGTAGATTTAGAAGCTCCTGTCCTTAGGACAAACTCTGAATGAGTAGGAAGGAAAGCCACCAAGCTGGTTTGGCAGGCCTTGGAGGGAGATAGCAAAAGAGGGCTTGAGCCTATTCATGGGAGAAAGCCAGCCTCCGTCAGTCTAGGTTCCTCACCCAAAGCATGGAACTATGTTTTTCTAGAAAACTTCTATTGCTTAAGATGGAGAGCAGAGGTTGCATAACCTATTCCTAGGATGAACCGATGAAGAAACAGACATTATTACGTAGAGAAGAAAAGGATTAAATTTTGAAGAAAGTACATCTTTCCACAACACATAATTAACCTGTAGAGCTCATTATTGTGGTTTATGTAATAGTTAACGTGGATGTGTTTAAATGGGGATTGAATAAGTGTTATGGAGGATACGTCTACCGTGAACCCTCTGTGTTGTCTCTGTGGCTGGACATATGATCCAGGTACCAGTGGAAGGCAAACAGTGATGAGAGAGGACTATATTTCCCATCTCTGTCTGACAAGAGTTCCACAATTGGCCTATGTGAGAAATTAAATGTAAGAATAAGATGGGCGTAATCCAACAAGGCTCTTCTTATGAACATCTACACGTTGGCCAACAAGTCAACCATAAAGATGGCTTCTATGGAATAATTGAGAAGGTGAAGAAGAAGGGAAAAAGAAGGTGTTGTTGGGGGCTGTTATTTCATGATCATCCTCCATGATGTGCAGTGATGGGTCTACTCCAGCGGTTCTCAACCTATGGGTCGCGACCCCATTTGGGGTCGATCGACCATTTCATGGGGGTCGCCAAGCAAGGCTGTCCGCCATTTTTTTGTCCGCCATTTTTTTTGTCCGCCATTTTTTCCCCTTTTCCGGCGGGTGCCTTACCTCCCTTGGGCTGGGCCAGCTGGTGGTCAGCCTGCTCCATCTCTGCCACTTGCCAGCTACGCCTCGGCCGGCGCAGGGGGCGGAATCACGCATGCGCGGCGCTCCCGGGCAGGGAAAGTCCTTGACTTACGACCGGTTGGGTAGTCCTCGACTTACGACCAGTTTAGTCCTCGACTTACGACCGGTTTAGTCCTTGACTTACAACCGGTTGGGGGTCACAGCATTAAAAAGGTTGAGGACCACTGGTCTACTCGTTCCAGCTTGTGTGCATCATGCATATTGAAGCATCTTGCAACATTGCTTCATTGTCATGGGAAAAGGAAAGGAAAGGGGAAGGGAAAAAAAAGGGTTAAGGGAAAGGAAAGGGGTAAGGTTGGCTACCCCAAATTTCCTCCACCCTTACATAAATCCCTGGAATTGCTTTTAGTTTTTTTTAGTGGTGCTCATCTTCTATCTCCACCCTTCTTTCTCCCCGTGTCTGGAGGATGGCTCTCCTTGAGCTAAGCACTTGGGTGATATGGAGATTTAGCATCCAGAATTGGAAAAACCTCGGAGAGAAATTTATTTATTACTCATTGTCACTAGTCACGAAGCTCTCGGCAGTGCACAAGATTAGACCATAAGCATGTATCACGTAACAATAAAACCTCCACGGTACAATAAACAAATAATCGAAGCAATCAATATTCAGTGTAAAATGGGAGCAGCCTACAAAAACTTAATATGATGGGGTCATTGCCTAATTAAATTTCAAAAGCCCTCAGGAGACACTTGTCTTGACCTGCTTCTGATGGCTGTCACTGTTGAGGCTGAGAATGTTCTTCCATAGCACCTGGAACCTGATGGAGAAGTAGCTTCTCCTAGTCTCAGTCCCACTAAGGCAGGGGTAAGCAACCTTGGCTCTTTTATGACTTGTGGACTTCAACTCCCAGAGAATTCTGGGAGTTGAAGTCCACGAGTCATAAAAAAACCAAGGCTGCCTACCCCTGCACTAAGGTCACAGAAGTGAGGGACCACGCGCCATATTTTCCAGGTTGTTTGTATTGGAAGGATCAATTATGGTTGGATGTATCATAATACCAAGTTTTAGAGGTCAACGCTTTCAACCAGCACTTTCAATCTTACCTAAAAACCTCTTGGGGCAGGACTAGTGTATTTGTGTTGCATGGTGCCCGTTAACATATAGGCTACCACATTTTTTTAATCACTGCACGTTTTGAGTGGGACAGGCAGTCTTTGACATGACCACAATTGTGAACAGATCTTCCATTGCTAAGCCAGTTTAAGTGAGTTGCACCTGATTTTAAGACCTTTTCTGCCCTGGTTGTTAAGGAAATCACTGCAGTTGTTGGGTGAGTTGGGCAATCTTAAGCAAATCACCCTTTGACTGTGTTGTCGGAGGTTGGAAGAGATGGGCTCTCAAATAGCCACATCAACCCTGGGATGTTTCCACTGTTGCAAATACACGTCAGTTGCCAAGCGCCTAAAATTTGATCACGTGACCCTGGGGATGCCACACCACAAGTGCCAGGATTGATTGTGAGTCACTTTTTCCAGTGCCGTAATTTCAAACAGTCACCAAACGATTGGTTGTAACTGGAAGACTACCTGTATGTAGAGGCAGCCCCATTCAGAGGGATTGCGGTAGTCCAGCTGAGCCGTGATAGGGACCTTGTGTCCCCTCGCAAGCTGCTCTTGCTACAGAGAGGAGGACCATCTTGTGGGGCTAAGCAAAGGGAAGGAACATCCTGTGCTGTTCTCTGTGGCTCTGGGTACATAGGCAGTCAAAAAGGGTGGGAACTAACGCTTCCCGTTCTCCCCACACATAAGCCCCACCCCCAGGCTAGGCTTGTTCCCAAGGAATGCTAAAGATGCACCTTTGTGGGCACCAGAATTCCTGGGCTGTCCTTGTGCACAAACATCCTTTTCCCCTAGTAATAAAAAATTACCCAGAAGGGGTGATTACGGGATTTGGACCTACAGCTGAATTGGAGGAGGGGGGTTGTATCCTGCTGAGCTCTGCTTCCTGAGGTATAATTATCCCAAAAGGGGCTGTCAGGGGGGAAAAGAGGGGGCAGGAGTTGGCACTTGAAGAGGGGAAAGGGGGTTGGCAGCCGAGAATTCATCGGAGCTATTAACTGGTAATTACAAAGCACCAAAGTCACAAACTCAGAGCTGGGTGCCTGTGAAGAGCTGGAGATGAAAGCAGAGGTAATTATGGAAGCCACAGGCGGCTGGCTGAGCACTGATAAGTAATGCTTCTTGAGCCATTTATGGGTTGTTGGGAGCTTGCGAGGGGGAGGAACCTGGGGACGGGAGGTAAGGGAGTAGGAGCCACTGGCTTTCCAGAGAGGCTGGTCGATTTATGCTCAGTGGGGAGAGTCAGAAGCTTGGAGTAACACGATAAGTTGCAGCAGGATTACATTGTTAGAAGCAATGTTGCTCAACCTTGGCAGCTGGAAGATCTGTGGACTTCAGCTCCCAGAATTCCCCAGCCAGCAGAGCTTTCTGTTTCTTTTGTGTTTGTTTTCTTGCAGACATTTCATAACCCAACTTGGGAGCATCCTCAGTGCTAGAAGGGAGTGGGGTTTGTGGGGAGGAAGAGGAGGAGGAGGACAACTGTGGGATCCTTGGTGCTTTCTGAGCTTGGTTGTTTTCTTGCAGACGTTTCATGACCCAACTAGGTAACATCATCAGTGTTAGAAACAATGAGCGTTGTAGCCACCAACTTGGAGAGCACATTGCTGTACATAACGCAAAGGGAAAGTGGAAGAGACATTTGGCTGTTCTGAACCTCAGCATGTCCAGCCTTCTTGTGTCTACGTAGCGTTGCGGTTGCATTCAAAGGCTCAACGTTGACAAGGTGGCATTCAAAGAGGGAACTGTTTAGGTGAGATGGTTGGATTGAAGAGACACCATGGCTCCCAACGTATTCTTCTTCTCCTCCAGCAGCTGGAAGAGGACAGCTGCCTCTTGAGTCTTCTCCTCTCTCCAGTCCTCCACTCCTCCTGCTGATGCAGCTTTCACTCCCAGCTGTGGTTCAAATGCATTGACCTGAGCAGAACTGGAAGAGTGCCTTGTTTAGCGGTCGTGAGTGTAACAAGGGCAGAGAGGCAGAGGCCGGGTCCCGGCGGGCGAGGGCAAGTGGTAGAGTTCAATCCACCCCTTCCCTAACAAGCTCACTTGGATGGCTGCCTGTCTCAAGCTCTTTTCCAGAGATGCAGCATATGTTTCTGCACAAAGAAGACTTGGCTCTCAGCCAGCCAGCTTCCCCTCGCCTCTGCCTAAACCCTGGCCAGGGCTTTCTGCTAAGCAGTGACCTCACTTAGATAAATGGCGAATGGATGGGAATTTTTGTGCTTTGTTTTCTGACGGGTCTCTGCGTTGAAGCTCCAAGGGTTTTCTCCTGTTCTTATTGCATATCACCCTGCGCAGCACGGCAGTGTCCGCCGTGCAAATATCAGATAAAGGAATCTCTCCATTTCCGGCCCAAAGTGACTGCCTTTGTTAATGGCAAGTGAAGGATTAGTACACCGATTTGCAAGGGTCCTGCTCCTGAGCGTTTATTATTTATTTATTGGCCAAATTTATATGGCCGCCCATCTTGCCCAAAGCGATGTACGATCTTGGGTGGTGTATGATCAGAAACCAAAGGATGAAGATATTTTGCAAACCCATTGACGCAGCGTGCAGAAAGCATTATTCAGAATGGTCCCAATCCACAGCTCTGCTCCTTTTCCTTTCCTCAAGCTCAGCAACCTGAAGATGTGTGGACTTCAACTCCCAAGGATTCTGGGAATTGAAGCCCACTCATCGTCAAGTTGCTGAGGTTGAGAAACCCTGCTTTAGGGGATATAGAGTTTCCAACATCTAGGGCAGGGAGAGGGCAAATGGAGCACATTTTCCCGCTGTACTTGCTTTGTCCCTTGGCTGGGGGGGGGGCGGGGAGCCTCCCCACCCCTATCTTGCAACACAAGCGGAAGAGGGATGCTAATTTTAGCTTTGCTAATGAAGCCATTCGCTGGCAATTCTATTTTAAGTGACCCAGCATCAGCAGTTCCTCTCTCAAAGGCAGGAGACTCTGACATTCCAGCGTAGAAGGAACAGCGTCTCCAAGAGGCTGGAGGTTGGGGAAAGGGGGTCAGGGATGATTGATTGGTGCACCCCTCCAGGAGTTCCCAATGTCCTTTTCTTGGGATCCCAAGTCCGGAGGTACTTCTGGCCTTCTGAAAGTCCTGAAGGGTGGAACGTAGCTTTTAAATCCTAGGAAAGGACAATGGAAATGGTGGGGCTCAGGAGAACTACCTGATGAAGGAGCATCAATTAGAATAGAGCTGGAAAGGACCTCGGAGGTCTTCTAGTCCAACCCCCTACTCAAGCAGGAGACCTTACACCATTTGAGACAAGTGATTGTCCAGTCTCTTTTTAAAAGCCTCCAGTGTTGGAGCACCCACAACTTCTGAAGGCAAGCTGTTCCGCTGGTTAATTGTTCTTATCGTTGGGAAAGTTTCTCCTTAAATTCCTGGTTGCTTCTCTCCTTGATGAGTTTCCATCCATGGTTTCTTGCCTTGCCTTCTGTTGCTTTGGAAAATAGGTGGAACCCCCCCTTCTTTGTGGCAGCCCCTCAAATACTGGAAGACTGCTATCCTGTCACCCCTGGTCCTTCTTTTCTCTAGACTAGCCACATAGCCAATTCCTACAACCGTTCTTCGTATGTTTTAATCTCCGCATCTGATCTTGGCCTTGGGAATGTGGGAACCTCTCTCGTGACCTGGGCTGGCTGGCACATCCTCGACCTCCCACACTTTCTTTCCAAAAATCAAAGTCTGGCAGTCTTGGGCTCAGTCTGGTTTCTTTTCCTACCTTGTCAACAGATGGAAGACCCGTCATCTACCTTCAGGCTGCGGCTGTGTCAGCCTTTTTGATTTCCTTAACCCAGTTCTTCACAGGAGGCCTGGATTCATTGTTCCCTGGGCAGTCACCCCCCTCACTCCCCCCCCCCTGCTTCGGGGACATTCTCTGGAAAGGCTTCGGCCTCTGAAGAAAGATTGCTGGCAGCCAAAAGAAAAAAGTAATCCAAGAAAAGAGAGTGAGACAGACAGAGAAAGAGAAAGAGAGGGGGGCGGAGAGAGAGAGAGACTCTTTTGCCTGGGGCTGAAATCCTGCAAACAGTTTTCTTTCCTCTTTTATTTTTATTTATTTATTTATTGTGTTTCTGGTTAGGCTGTTGTTTCATCTTGGGCATTTTTCTTGATTTGACTGGAAAAGTTGGGGGGAACTCTTTTCTTGCTGGGTCTGCAACAAGTCCGCCCTAAAGAAAAAGACATTTTATTTTATTTTTTTAAAAAAATATATTTATTTATTGAATTGATTTGCCACCCATCTCATGGCAAACGACTCTGAGTAGCAAAAGACACGGTGGGATTCCGCCCACCTGAAATCCTTTGTGAGCAGAACAATGGTGTCCGTCCTGCTGCGTAGGTACAAATAGTTCTCAACGCGCCACCGTTTGTTTAGTGACCGTTCAAAGTTAAAATGGTGCCGAAAAAAGTGACTTGGGACTGTTTTTCACACTTAACGACCATCGCAGAATCCCCCTAGTCACACAATCAAAATTCGAATGCGTGGCAACTGTATCTGTGACGGTTGCAGTGTCCCAAGGTCATATGATCACCTTTTGCGATCTTCTGGCAAGCCAGATTCAGTCAACAACTTAACAAATGTAGCGATTTGCTTAACAATTGTCCAAGAAAGGTTGTAAAATGGGCTAAAACTCACTTCACAACTGCTTTGCTTAGTCATGGTATCAAGGGATACCCGTAATTACAGAGGTTGTGGGAGGAAGGCCACAGGATACTGGTGAGGTGGTGGGAGATGGTGGGTGGATCTCAATGCCCTATGAGTGTGGCTAGACTCCATGCACAACTGAAGTCGGCATTTTTGTTCCACATCACCTGTTGGACTGGACCTAAGGCATCGTTTTGTAGATGGTGACGCAGGTTGTGAAAGGGTTTCCACAAATTCATGCATCTTCTCTGAAATCATTGATGTGGCCAAGGAAATCCTTGGGGGTTGCAATAGCTTGGACATGTTTCTGATAGCTTGAAGAAATGAGCAGAGAGGTGTCTTGCTTCCTTGCAGGCTTGTGGTGTCATATGTGAAAAAGGCGGGGTGTATGCATGTTTGTGCAACATCATAGGAGTTGAATGAACTCCCTCCTTCCTGGAGGCCACCATGGTCTGAAAGGCTGGGTTAAGGGGTGATAGACACCATGACCTGGGTTCTGCAGATGGAAGAATAAGAGTCTCATCCCAAAGACTCTTAGATCAGACTGTGATCTTTGGATCTCCTCTAGCAAAGCAGCTTATTGGAAGAGTCCCTTTTTTGGCAAGATGGGAGGCAGGCAGTGTCCTAGACGTTAAGTGGCCATGAGAGGTATCTCCTGGACCGTCCCATCCCAGATATTGGTCCTTTGTTTTCCACATAAGTTGGATGAGGGAACTTTTTCCTTACTAAGCTATGGTCCTCCAGGTTTTCCTTTAAAAAATGCCTAGAACAGACTTTCCCAACCTTGGGACCTTTAAGACACATGGATGTCAGCTCCCAGAATTCCTGGAGGTGAAATCCATGTGTCTTAAAAGTGCCAAGGGTGGGCAACCTGGACACAGAAGCTTCCTGGAAAGTCAATGCAGAATTATTTGGGCAGCCAAGATGGCATCTTTCCTCCTCTCCTCCTTGTTCCTTGCTCCTTCCTCTCCATGTGGATCTTCAGCACCTGGTTAGCTCCTCTTGGGGTGTGTGTTTGTGTGTGTGTGTGATGTGTAATGTGAGTGCAATGCCTTTTCTTCCAGTGATATGGATTCTTTTTCTCGTTGTTTCAGGCATGAGCCATGAGCCAAAGTCACCCTCTCTAGGAATGCTTTCAACCGCCACCCGGACCACCGCCACCGTCAGCCCCCTGACCCCTTCTCCTATCAATGGTGCCCTCGTGCCCAGTGGCAGTCCGGCAGCCAACAGCACTTTACAAGTCCAGGCTGTGCCCTCCTCCAGCTTTGCCGCCGCCTTGCGCAAACTAGCCAAACAGGCTGAGGAACCCAGAGGTAAGAGAGAGGGAAGTTGGTGGTCCATTGGGTTTGGAGATAGAGGGGTATGCCAGCCAAGCAGGGCAAGCAACTTCAGTAGAGACAAGAGGCATCCCAGCCCCTCTCCAATCTCAGTATCTCAAAGGATCTAGCCCACAAAGTTCTTAACTTCTCACCAGCTTTCTTGTTCCTCCTTACTCTAAGTCCTCCATGTTCACAAATGATACAATTTCTACGGCTGGCGTCACTGAAAGGTGAATAGCCAAAGGTGCCCTTGAAACATGTTATGGATTTATTTACTTACAAAATATATACAACGATAGCATTTAGGCTTATATATATATCACCCCTTGGCACTTTACAGCACTCCCTGGACGGTTTACAATGTAAACCTTATTTGCATCTTGCCCCCTGGGGTCCTCAATTTACTGACCTTGGAAGGATGGAAGGCTGAGTCAGCCTTGAGACCCATCAGGATCGAACTCCTGGCTGCGGGCAGAGTTTGCCTGCTATGCTACCCTTGAACCACTGCACCAACAGGGCTAAATGTGCCTGCCCCCTCCAGACTCAGTGCCCAGGAAAGTCATTCCTCCCATTTCTCGGATAGATCTAGATTCCCAAAGGGAAGGGCCAGAGGCTGAGGACCCTTGGGGACCTCCGCAGCCAGCCTCTTGCGCCTCTGAAGACAGAGAGGGGTAGAAAAGCCGCGTCCTTCTAGAAGGACATCCGGTGCGCCAGTGTCTAATTCTGGAAGGAGGAAATTGCTAGTTCAGGACTCGCCATCGCCAGCAGCGGCACCGTTTTGCAGAGCAAGGCCGACCGCTTCTCCAGCCCCATCATCTGCGGAGCCAGCCAGGTCTCCTCCTGGCATTCCTCTCCCCGCCCATCGTCGCTCCTTCCTCCCCGCTCAAATGCTTGTTTTATTTTTAGCCATTGAATTCTCTTCTCTCCCCCGCCGCTTGATGGGCTAATGTCTTTCCTCGGCATTGTGTCTCGAGGGGGCAGTTTAAAAATTCAATTCAGACAGAGTAATCCAAATGCCATATCATTTGTTGTACCCCCAGAGAAAGTCTGGAGTGAGCGGAGGAAAAGAATTTGTCCTTTCCCCTGCAAATATAGGTCTCGTTGCCGCTGCTATGCTTCAGTGAAATTTTATTTTTCCTCGGGCTCCTAAATCTGTTCTTTCACCATCCAAAGCTCCTCCGCTAAATAAGAAAGTCGGCTGCTGCTGGGTGCCGGGATGGTGAAATGCACATCTGAATATTTTGCTCTTTAATGGGCTGTTTAACTGGGGCCCGGTTGAAGGTAGGAGCCAGCAGGAAGAGATGGGGATGGAAGTCAGCAGAGCAGCAGAGAAGCTTGCTAGGGGGAAAACAAGAGGAGGAGGAGGAGGAGGAGGAGGAGGAGGAGGAGGAGGAGGAGAAAGGGAGGAAGAGGGGGCAGAGAAGGAGAAAGAAGGAGAAGAGGGGAGAAGGAGAAGAAAAGGAGAAGGAGAAGAAGAAACTGTAATCTAGATAGGAATAGAGAAAAGGAAAAAGAGAAAAAGAATAATTTAATCTAGGAGAGGAGGAGGAGGAGGAGGAGGAGGAGGAGGAGGAGGAGGAGAAGAAGAAGAAGAAGAAGAAGAAGAAGAAGAGGAGGAGGAGGAGAAGGAGGAGGAGGAGGAGGAGGAGGAGGAGGAGGAGAAGAGGAGGAGGAGGAGGAGTTTAATCTAGTCCAGGCTAGAACTACAAGTCAGAGTTCTCTTTCTGTTTAAATCTTCATTTGCCTTGACCTTTGAAAGCAAAAGTGTCCTCTTCCTCTGGAGGAGATGCCAAGCAGCCACCACCTTAGAGGAGAATACACAGACAGCTGCACTGCCCAGCAGCCGGGGCAGATGCTCCCTGAGGTCCCATCTTGAAAGGCAACTTGCTACCCAAGATCGGTTCTCTCTGGAGGCAGCAGCCTCGAGTGACGGATCTTTGGCATGGAGGGTCCATGTCTTTATTGCTGAGTAGCTGTTCCTCTGCAAATACAAAAAAAAGGGGGGGAGCCCATCCCAGTCTGATGGCAAATGCCCACATTCCCTTTAATTAAGAACTGTTAGGCTCCCTGAAGGTAAAGGACGGCCTTTGTTTCCCCCTCTTGATGTGCAGATATGAGTGGAGCAGAAGAACCAAGGTGCCTCCTTCAAACCTTGGGCAGCTTCACACCCAGATTCCCAAGGCTAACAGGAAGGAAAATCTGCTATGAGCAGACACTTATGGAAGGATGGGGTGGATTAATGACTTTTTTGCTCTTTCTAAAAGTTGGGAAGGGGGACTGGGGAGCCAGGAAATTTCACCTGTGCCTGCTGCATTGCTTTGAAGAGCAAAAAGTCCTGTATAGGCCAGCTGAAGCCAGAGGCTTAAGACCCAGGAGTCAACAGATGGCTTTCCCAGCAGGAGAAGGATGAAATGAAATTGTCCTTCCTGGGTCTGTTAAAATCCATGGCTTGCAGTTGCCAGCTCAAGGCCCCTTTGAAGTGGGGGGCTCCTGACCCCCATCAGGAATACCCCACCACCCCTCTACCTTCTGCACAGCATCTCGCTGACTGTTTTGGTATCCTAGATCCCATAGTGGCTGCTTTGTTATGCCACCACGTCTGTTCCTTTCAGAGGCATCTTTCTTCCCACAGAGGCTTCCTTGTGTGAAGCAATTATCTAAATTGGAGTTGAGAGTCAATGAAGAATGGCTGGAATGCAGCCCTGGGTCTTTGCTTGCAGGTGAGCAAATTTGTGCTCTTAAGAAGAGCCAAAGGCAACCTTCCCAGAGCAGGAAACAACTTGGAGGCTTTTGAGGATTCAATGAAGCTTGGAAAGAGGAGGGGGGCTGGTGGTTACTCTCACCTTTGCAGTGTAATAGCCAAAACAGCAATCTCCCTCCCCCCTGGAAGCGATTTCTCTAGGTGCCTGCTCTGCTGTATACATTCATCCCATATGCTCAGCTTGGGGCTCAGAGCAATTCTGAATAAGAGAATAACAGAGTTGGAAGGGGCCTTGGAGGTCTTCTAGTCCAACCCTCTGCTCAAGCAGGAGGCCCTATACCATTCTAGACAAATGGCTGTCCAGTCTCTTCTTGAATACCTCCAGTGATGGAGCACCTACAAGGTCTGGGAGGCAAGCCGTTCTGCTGATTAATTGTTCTATCTGCCGGGAAGTTTCTCCTTAGTTCTAGGTTGCTTCTCTCCTTGATTAGTTTCCATCCGTTGCTTATTCTCCTGCCTTCAGGTGTTTTGGAGAAGAGGTTGACTCCCTTTTCTTTGTGGCAGCCGCTCAAATATTGGAAGACTGCTATCATGTCCCCCCTGTTAGATTAGACCAGGGGTAGTCAACCTTGGCTCTTTTATGACTCGTGGACTTCAACTCCCAGAATTCCTGAGCCAGCTTAGCTGGCTCAGGAATTCTGGGAATTGAAGTCCACGAGTCATAAAAGAGTCAAGGTTGACTACCCCTGGATTAGACCTACCCAATTCCTGCAACCGTTCTTCGTATCCTTTGGCCTCCAGCCCCCTAGTCCTCTTTGTTGCTCTTCTCTGCACTGTTTTCAGAGTCTCAACGTCTTTTTTTATATATCACGGCGACCAAACCTAGCTTGGAAAGGGAATAAAAAGGAACTGGAGCCTCCCAGCCTTCGTGACGGCGTTGCCTCTCCTGGCATTGAGGTTGTAGGCAAGGCAAGTTGCAAAGCAGGCGAACGTTTCCAGCCTCTCCCGTCAACGGAAGGCTAAAGCAGGCCAAGCTAATCAGACACTTAAATGCTACGAGCCGAGGAAAAGAGGCAGAAAATGTATTATTGTGGGGGAAATTACCGGTTCTTTCTTCAGAGAGTGTTAATCATCGGAGTATGGCCTCCCTCCTTTTCTCTTCTCCCTAAAGGAGAAATCAATTTGAGAAATGCTATAGATTAGAAGATGCTTCACCTCTTCTTCTCTCATCTTTCCGTTCCCTCCCCAATTTTCCCCACGGTGAAGGGTAGGCCTCCCGATCCCCTTTCTCCCTTCCCTCTCCCGCTGCTGACTGCTTAGCCCATCAAAAGCCACATTACAGGATTTGGACATTGATTTCTTGAGGTGGGCCTGCCTTCCCCCAGCCCCCCCTCTCCCCCCTCCCGGTGCCGTAATTTCCCCTTTGCAAGCTACATAAAAAATATCTACCCCAGCAAGATTTGGTTGGAAATGAAAAAAAAAAAAACAACGGAGGAAAGCTTTTCTTCTTTGTTGATTTAGATGTAATGGCGGTATGATTTGATGGCGGGGGGGGGGGGGGAAGACGGAAGAATCTCTTTTTCGGTCTACTCTGCCTCTCCGGGTTCTGGCGATAGTTCAATCTAGGGATTTTTAATGCAGGATTATGAATAGCGGGAAGCAGCGAAGGAGAGGCAGAAAGAAGGAAATTTGAAGAGAATTGATGGAAAGGCACATTGTTGAGTGACAGGGCTGTTTTGTGCACAGTATCAAGCCAGGTTAAATGTCTTGGTGAAAGGCAGATCCAGAAGCTGCGTTTTTAAGTGCTCATCCAGGGATAATAACTTGACATATTGAAGAGAGAGCTCGGGATTGGTGGAGACTATTTGGCTATTATTTGGAGGGGGTGTCTCCCTAGTTAACTTTCTCTGTTGTGTTGAATGGAACACTAGAAATGTGGGGAGTGAATCCCTGTATCTGCAGCATGGGGAGGTTAAATAAATATTAAATGCAAACTGAGTTTAAAATCCCAGGTAAAAAGGAAAAACCGGCATTGAAGAAAAGCCCAGACTGCATTTTTAATTTGGATTACAGGAGCAAAACTGGGTGAGTGGGACGAGTCTTCAGGAATGCAGGCCCTCAAAAAAACCTTTCTAAAAAGGGGGAAAAAACAGAATTGGGTTTGCCCTGTTTTAGAAAACAAGGCCACACTAGTGAGATGTACGCACTGTTGGCAGGTAGATTACCTGTTCCTTGCACAGTGGCTTATAAAACTGGTGAGGAAAGAGCAGAATTGAGCATTCTCAGGATCTGTGTATTTCCATTTTCCTCACTTGTCCGCTGGTAGCATAACCAGTTGTGGGGACAGGAGGCCAGGCACTGTGGTTTCACGTTGTTGGGAGGTGATCCACTCGGGTTAAATCTCTTGCTGTGTGAACTGTGCAAGACTCTCTTGCGACCATTATCCGTGCAAGTGTGAAAACAGCCACTTAGAGGATCTAACCCCAAGGTAAAGGACACATTTCCAGAGTGGGCCTCTGCCAAGGACGGCTTATTTAATTTCCTCTAATCAATGTTACCTCCTCTTTTACCATATCTATCTTTCCCAAGACGCTTCTCAAAAAGGGAACCCAAAGCAATAAAACAGCAGCTGGAAATTGCTCCCGATCGAATTATTTAAAAGTGCATCAGCACAAAACAAGGGTCAACGGGAGAAGAGTCAACAGCAAGAATAAAGTCAATCGTTAAAAACCTGGGCACAATTCAAAGGGATTCAAATCCCATCTCAAAATAGAAGGAGTTGGTCGGGCAGATTTCCACAGGGAAGCAGAACGTTCCTTTCATTTCTTCAAGAGAGAACCCACCACCAACAAGGCTGAGCGTTCGGTACAACTGAGAAGACCCTCAACAATTGGTCGTTTTGACTTCTGGATTTCAGAGACTGGAAAACCAAAGGCCAGAAGGTCTATGGAGATTCTCCGTCCTCCAGGTCACGGTTGTCCCAAAGGTGCTTTTTCAAGAGGCTATCGGGCTTTCTTGTTTTTCTTTGAAGACCTTTCGCTTCTCATCCAAGAAGCTTCTTCAGCTCTTGATTCTTTCATTGAGAAGTTGGAGCTGTAAATTTATCCCACATGGTTCTGAGAAGGTCAGAAAAAGATCTAGAGAACCACCCGGAGCCCAACTGAGCCATAGAGACATACCCTCACCTTGAGACAGGAATATTGTGTCTCTTGCTCAGTAGGCAACACAACTGGCGTGTGGATCCAAGGCGACAACTGGGGTGCCCCACCTCTGGGGTCTCGGAAGGGCACAGCCTCCTCTTTGCAAATCCATTCTCTTTCATCTCCCAAGAGAAGCCAGCGGAGCTTCTGAAGCAGCCGGGAGAGGGATGTGTGTTGGTGCATCTGGTTAGTTAGCATGGAGCCTTTTCGGAAACAGGAAGCTGCTTAACATATTTATTGATATCAAATGGATGTTAATTGAGTTCTGGGAACTCAGAGAGTTCAAAGTGGCTTTGTGTGTGTTTCTGCCTAGATTGGGGGGGGGGAAGGGAATGTGTCAGCGCTGTTTTGGTCCCTCAGAATAAGATGGCGGGACAACCTGCCAGTTGGGTAGATTCTAGAAAACACAAGTACAGGGAGTCCTTGAGTTAATGGCCGCAATTGAGCTTGGCTTGGCTCCCTCCTCCCTGCCTTAGCCTCACTTGCTGATCCTAGCAAGCAGGAAATTAAAAATACCAATCTGGTCTGAAAAGCTTATTCCAAAGGAAAATGTACCTGATCCAGCAGCCTCTGGGAAGAACATTCCCTGGTCCTTTTCCAGTTCCCAGATGGAGCTTAATTGTCCCCTTTATATTTGGGTCTAGGAATTGACATGGCATGTATCTAAGGGCAGGGATTTAATAAAAGCTGTGTTTCTTGCTTTGGATGCTCAATCAGTCAACCAGAATAGAACTGGAAGGGACCTTGGAGGTCTTCTAGTCCAACCCCCTGCTCAAGCAGGAGGCCTTATCCCATTTCAGATAAGTGGCTGTCCAGTCTCTTCTTAAAAACCTCCAGTGATGAAGCACCCACAACATCTGACAACTTCAATGGTGGGAAGAAAGGTTCTACAGTCCAATGGCATCTCATGGACCGTGTTTTGAAAGCCACTCTGAACAATTCCGAGACCACCAAATTCAACCCACTTGGTCCAGGGCTGGCAGAAAAGAGTCTGGAGGAGTAAGATGGCCTCCTCCTCCTCCTCCTCCCCCCTTGCCCCATGGTCCTAGCCCAGAGATCCATATATGGATTGACTTCTCCTGGAAGCGTGAGGAGCACCTCTGGGATTTGGAAAGATGTTCCTTCTTCAAAAGGAGGGGCATTGGGGCCGAATGTGAGCAGCCACGTTTGCAGATGGCAAGCTTCAGCAGGTTCAGATCCATGCTGGGTCTTGTTCACTCTCCTCCCCCCGTTGTCCCCCCCCCCCAGCCTGCCTGTGTGACTTCCGAGGGTCTCAGCTGTTAATTACCTTTGCCTGTCAGCCTTGCCTGCTAATCTGCTATCAGTGAATGGAAAGCAGGAGGTCAAATAACAAAGGTGATGGTGCCACACAGTGCCTCTTGTCATCTCCAAGCCCAGATTACTTTCACTGAATAACTCCTGGCTGAATACCGCCAGTTAATTATAACGATCACAAACCCTCCCTTTTTTCAAGCCACACAGCGAGAATTAAGGGTTCTGAAGTAAGACTTTAGCTTCATTAATTGCCCGCTTCTTTGTGATGGTATTGACTGATAAGGCTCTTGGTGGTGAGTAATGGCTTCCCAGCTCAAAGGGGATTAAGGCTGCTAATTGTTGTCAGCCTCGCGCTGACAAGATAGACTTTGGTGGGTGTCAAATCCATATCTGCGGCTTCCTTTGTCAAGAGCCAGCAGCATCGGTGCTCTCCAGAAGGAAGTAGGGTGCCAGAGCCAGGGAATAATGAATAAAGCACACCGTAGCTACCATCAGTAGAAGGTTGAGGGGTATTCCTTTGCTGCCTTCAAGAGAGTAACTGTTGTCTTTCAAATGCAGATGGACTGCTGAATCTTGACTTGATGGGTTTGTTCTCCTATGTTCTCCTACTAGACATAAGTCATTTTGCCTCTCTCTCTCTCCCTCTCTCTCCCACCCACCTCCCTATCTACTCTATCACTCTCTCTCTTTGTCCATCCGTTTATCCATCCGTTTATCCATCCATCCAATCCATCCATCCAAATGTTTTCTAGAAAACAGGAGGACATGACCGCCTGTCCACCAGCTTTGTTTAGATGGTTGACCGTTCCCCTCATTGACCAGGTCATCTCTGGTCATCTGCCACTAACTCCCCCAAGTGTTTCATTTCTTGAAGATCCAGCCAGCGTTTTGCAAACTAGAACTTGGCATGTCCTGGAAATGTCCAGGGACATCGGGGTTGAGTACAAAGGCATTCATTCTTAAGAAGGTACATACGTGGGATGATGAAAGAACCGGTTTTGTGACTCATTTGTCATTCCTTGCTCTGTAGGAGAATCATCTTTCGTTAACTCTCAGCTCTCCTCTGTTTCAGTGCCTCCTATCTGTACACCCAGAGAATTCCTTGAAATACACCGTTTTCTTTGCAGTAGGCTTGTCCTGAAGGACCCACAGAAATGTCACAGGAGAGTCCTCATTGGCTTCCTGATAGTATTTCTGCAACAACCATCCTCTTCTCTATACATGTCCTTTTCTGCTGTAACTCCAAGGTGGATGTACTTCAGATTCATCCACTGTTTTCTGCAAATCATGGTTAAGTCTTGCCAAAGGTTGTTTTTTTTTAAAAAAAAGAGGGTTTATTCTGTTTATCCAAAATCTCATCTCTTTCAGTAACAGAGAGCAGGTACCAACTCTAGATTGTGATGCTCTACTGGGATGCTAAGAGAGATGTCTATATCCTACCAGTAGTAGTAATTTCTGCTGTGGTGTTCGGGAAGCATTTCCATTCCATTTCCATCTGGCTATCTTTTCCCTTTCCCAGCAGAAGCCATTTTCTTTTGCCAAGTGTTACGGAATCTAAGCTGAAGGCCTGTTAAGTCTGGGCAGCAATCTGGATTCACACTGGAAACAGGGTTTTGGAACTCCAGGGCATCTGTTGGCACCTTCTTTGAGGAGCTGCTGGCAGAAGCTGCTTGAGTCCTCCTGGAACACCACTTCTGCTCAGAATCCAGATCACAGCAGAGGCCTAATGACCGTGGAGCGGGAACGCTTGATATGAAACCAGCGTGATCAACCAATAGCTTTCGATGCCTCTGAACCCGTGTTTGGAAGATGTTCTTGCAGGGTTAGTTTTTGAGAAAGTTGAATAGTGGGAGAACTTGCCAAACTTCAGGGTCTTGCTCTTGTTCCACCAAGTATCGAATATTGACTAGTAACTCAGGGGTCCTTGGTGCTCTCTGAGCTTGCTTGTTTTCTTGCAGACGTTTCATTACCCAAACTAGGTAACATCATCAGTGCTAGTCAGTGCTAAGATCACTGGCACTCGTGATGTTACTTAGTCTGGGTAATGAAATGTCTGCAAGAAAACAAGCAAGCTCAGAGAGCACCAAGGACCCCTGATTTTAACCATGAGCTACAAATATTCTCCTTCATTGGAGACTAGTCACTGTATCAGCTCTTCCTTCCTAATGCATTTCTTTCTCTGGATTTTAGGGTCTTCAATAAGCAGCGAATCGTCTCCAGTTTCCTCGCCAGCCACCAATCACAGCTCTCCGGCAAGCACGCCCAAGCGAGGACCCATGGGGCCTCTCATCGTTCCTCCAGGAGGGCACAGTGTACCGAACACACCTCCTGTGGTCACCATTGCACCCACCAAAACTGTAAACGGCGTCTGGAGAAGTGAAGGACGACAGGTGAGTCTCCCCCTGTCCAAAAAGGCTCCTCTTGGGATTGGAGGATTGGAGTGTTGGCTTTGCTGGTGTTTGGAAGGGAGAGGGAAAACGTGGGAAAGAAAGGGGGATGAAGAGCATAAAGAAGGAAAAGTGACGCCCAAGGTTAGGGCTGGGAAGCCATAAGCTAGATTTGCGCCAAATGTCCCCGACAAAATATAACTTATCCCTCAGTTCTAGCAAATACTTCTCAGTTTCTCTCTACTATTCTGTGAATTATAAACCTTTCCCCTATGTTGAATGAAGCCATTTGATCCGGGCAGACCAACCAAGTGCATGGAGCAGAGATTTTAACTAAAGAACATGAGAATATAAAGGAAACCTTTACTTGCAGCTGAAGGGACAGACAGATAGAAAATATTAAAACTTGCACTGAATAGGGTTTTGGAAGTAACCTTCGGAGCTTGGGAAGTCACTGCCAGGAGGCCCCGTGCTCTACATCAGGGGTCCTCAACCTTGGCAACTTTACGACTTGTGGACTTCAACTCCCAGAATTCCTCAGCCAGCAAAGCTGGCTGAGGAATTCTGGGAGCTGAAATCCGCAAGTCGTAAAGTTGCCAAGGTTGAGGATCCCTGCTCTACATCAAACATCCGGAGGGTCTATGGTGGCCTGCTCTTCTTCAGCTTCAGATTGGGTCAGTCTTTCTAACCATCTAATACAAGCCCTGAATATGCAAGACATCCAGGCTCATCCCTGTGACGACAGCTATTGTCCAGTGTCCTCTTAAGGACTTCCAAGAAGGAGAGCAAACACTTTCTACGCAACCGTCAATTATCACTCTCTAGGTAACCATTTTCCAAGGTTACTGCGTCATGTGAGAGAAAGGCCTTTTTATATTCCCCCGAACATTCAACCCAATGGCATCGTCCCGTAAGTTAACTAATCTTATTTGGACCTTTCAGATAACCCAAAGCAATACTCTCTTCTTCCTGATAATTCCTTTAATGCAATGGTGTCCCCCTTCCTTTCTTTCTTCTCTGTTTCCTTCAGTGTTTTCTCCTCGGGCTTCGGGGCCCACAGAAGGAACGAGGGTCTAAAATCTTCTGGAACTAGGCTGATTTCATAGCTCTCCCCTCCCAGGTTTCCATCTGTCTCAGCTCACAGCATCTCCTCCGGCCACAGCTATTGAAGTGCAGAGTGGAGGCGCTGGCTGTGGGCTGAATTCAGAACAAAGGCTTCCTGCTTCTTCTTTCTATCCCCAAAGGTTTATTGATTGTCTAGCAGAGCCAAACCAGCCCCTTGAACACCTGGTACAGCGTGCCTCAACCCGATGCCCTCTTAATGCGCTGGGTTAACCGCTCTGGACTAACTAGAGAGGCTGAGCATTGGGTAGCGACACATCTGGAGGGACACCAGATTGCAGAAGCCTAATTTAAGGCAACAAAGCACATCGTGTATTTATGGCAGAGGTTCCCAGCTGGGAGAAGACAACACCAGCCTACCCCGTGTTTTGGATTAAGCAACAAGTAGAGCATAATAGCTTCTCTCATCCGTGCAGACACACACCCCGTCCTCTGAGGCTTCTTCCCGCATCGGCCCAGACTGTCTGGCTATATTTGCTGCTTGCAATTTTTCCCCCCCTCCTTCCCTCTTACTCTCTTGCAGACAGTAGCAAAGAGCTGAAGCATTCACTAATTAAGAATCATTGTTGGTGGTTATCCTTCCCTTGTATTTTACCCGGTTTCCCAGCGGGATCACAGCACTTGGAAATACTAATTAAACCACAAAGAGAAAAGGAGAGGGGAGGGGAAGAGAGAACCGTCTCCCCAGTGCTTGCGAGCCGTACAGATGATGCCCCAGCAGAGAAACAAACATGCACAAAATACACACACGCACGCACGCACACAGAGAGAGAGAAAGAGAGAGAGCTTTGATCTCGTTGAAATGAAAAGGTAGCCTTCTCAGGCCTGGTTTGCAAAAAAGATGAGGAGAAGAGTGGATGAATGAAATGCAATATCCTGAATTGAATAGACCCGGGATGAATATGCAGATATTCTGAGTCTTTTCACTGCAACACAGGATATTGGGCAGGCAGAATGAAGCCAAAGAATCTCTCCTAAGCTGTGGTCTCTTTGGGGTTGACCCTCGGAGACCCCTTGGGCATCCAGGGCACTGGGTGGCTTTGCCATCCCCATCTGTTGCCACCACCCTTTCCTTGGGTTTTCCTGAGCTTTTGAAACCCGAATCCATCTTTCCAGCCCTCCCGTGTCTCTTTAGGCAGCAGTGAGCCAGCATTCTCGTCTGGTCCCCCCTCCCGTCGCCCCCAGCGTTTTGGCGAGGCGGAGTCTCCCTCCTCCCCATGCTTGGCCCTCTCTTCCTCCTCTCCTGCCAAAACCCATCGCTTCAGATGGAAGCTCTCTGCCCCTGGAATAGGCCCTCACCCTGGAGAGGAGGCGATAATTTATCTGCTCCAACAATTTGAAGCTAATGAAGCCCTAATGCCACCAGGGAGCGCTCTGCGGAGGAGCGGGAGCGGGAGCTGACTCAACGGATGCTGTGAGCCATCCATCCTCGTAGAGAGCGTTGATGGAAGCCTTCGCTGGGAGGGGAGGGGGCCTGGTCAAAGGAGAAGTGGGTGGGGGGGGCAGGGGAGAAGAGAAAGGCTCCTGAAAGGCTCAAATCAGTGGCCGGTGCCCATCCATTAGAGGCGAGACGTTTCCGAGAGATCAAACCGTCTTTGAACGGCTGGGTGGAATGAAGAATGGTCTATTTTAAAGCTAATAGGCCATGTCTCGTGGCCTCGCTGGCAGAGATTGCACCGGGGGAATGACGGATGGCGCTCCTTGTCCTGGCCCCGCCCTGCTCACCATCTTCCCACCCTGTGGAGACGCATCTTAAGCTACAGCAGAGACACAGCAGGAAAGGCTTCTCATTCCCTTGCTTGGAGCTGATCCTGCCTCGGCACCTTCTCGCCCTGCCCAGCCCAGCCCAGGTCCATCTTCAAGGGCATCAAATGGCTTCTTTGCCTTGTGGAGCCTAATGCCTCTTCTCCCCCACGACGGCTGGTCTTCTTTGCTAGCAGTTTTCCAGGATCCCCACAAGACATTTCTCTCCACTGGAAGCAAAGGGGGGGGGGGGAAATCTCAGAATTTTGCCCATGGAAGAATTATTCCAATGACATAAAACAAGGGAGCAAAAAGCACAAAGTTGGAAGGAATCTTAGAAGCCACCTAGTCTGGTCCTCCTGTAGTGTCTCTCTGGCAGTTGATCCCCAAGTGTGTTGGACCCATCACTTCATGAAGTAGCCAATGTCGTTGACTTAGAAGTCATATCATTGGCAAGTGTCTCCTGACTTTCAACCTGAATCTACTTCCTTGTATATCTAACCCACTGCTTCTGATATAACCCTTCTCCCTGTATTGTGGGACAGTCTTTCAGGTTATTTGATAACTTCTTTCTCATCTCCCCTCAAGTCTCCTCCTCTGGAGTCTAAGTATGCCCAGATCCTTAAAATGTTCCAGACCCCTCATCATCTTGGTAGCACTTCTGCAAACCTGCTCCACTTTGCCATTGCCCTTCTGAGGCTATGCTGCCCAGAACTAGACATGTACCAGGGCATGTTAGAGTGGATCGATGTCCCATTAACTGGACACCATGCCCTTGCTAAAATAATGTTTGCCTTTTAGCAGCTGCATCACACTGCTGACTCGTGTTTAACCTGAGGTCACAAGGAGACCCCACTCCCTTTCCCAGGCTCTATGGTCAAGCCAAGTCTTCATCTCATTCTTCGATCTTTCATTTTTTTGTATCCAGACTCACAACCTGACATTTCCCCTGGTTAAAGTCCATCCTTTTCATTTCTGCCCATTGCGCCAGCCTGTCGAGATCTTTCTGAGTCCTCTTCCTTTCTTCTACAGTCATCCCTCCCGGCTTTGTATCTTCTGCAGATTTGATAAATGTCCCCTCAAGTCCCTCATCATGTCATTGATAAGAATGGTGACTGGCAGAAGATCCTCTGGCCCTCCACTTGATCCTGTCTTCCAAGCCATCATAGACCCATTAATGAGCTGCGGTCAGTCCATCTCGTAGGAGTCTCCTCCAGGCTATTTTTAATCATTATATTGAGGAACATCTGTCGAAAGACAGTTGAAGGCTGTGCTAAGGTCCAGGCACGCCATATCTACAGCTTTGGCCAATCTACTAAGCGAGTTACTCTATTGAAGAAGGAGTAAGTTGGTTGGTTGGCACGGTTTCCTTGCCATGAACTTAGGCTGGGTCTTGCTAATAATAGCTCCCACCCTTTGGAAATGACCTCTTGTAGAATTATGTTCCCTGCCCACCCTCCTTCAGGCACGGTTGGCCACTGCTGATTTCTGCCCTGAATTTGGTGTTGTTTCTTCTGTGCCGTCAATGAAATGCTTGACTAACCTGTTTATTTTATGGCCACCATCAAAAGGTTGTGGAGTGGTATTTGCTGCGCTGTAGCAGTCTCCTCAGGCATCGGTGTCTTCCTGGAATGATTAATGGCCCCAGGGAACAAAGCTGCTAGTAAATCTTCAAGGCAAGAGAAAACACAGTTCGTCCCCTTCCTTCTTCCCCCCCCCCCGCCCCTGCCCACCTTCCTCATTACAGCCCAGCTTGGCAGAAGAGGATCATGTGGCAATCCACACACACCCCCACACACACACACACACACACCACCTCCAACGTGATGCTCTCCACAGAATACAGAATAACAGAGTTGGAAGGGACCTTGGAGATCCTCTAGTCCAACCCCTTGCTCAGGCAGGAAAAACTATACCATTTCAGACAAGTGGCTGTCCAATCTCTTCTTAAAAACCTCCAGTGATGGAGCACCTACTGTTCCACTGACTAATTGTTCTGTCAGGAAATTTCTCCTTAGTTCTAGGTTGCTTCTCTCCTTGACTAGTTTCCATTCATTGTTTCTTGTCTTGCCTTGGAGAATAGGTTGACCTGCTCTTTTTTGTGGCAGCCCCTCAAATATTGGAACACTGCTGTCATGTCCTTCTTAAACTTAAACTAGATATAGCCCAATTTCCGCAACCGTCTTTCCGTATGTTTTAGTCTCCAGTCCCCTGATCCTCTTTGTTACTCTTCTTTGCTCTCTTTCAAGAGTCTCAACATCTTTTCTATATCATGGTGACCCAAACTGGATGCAGTATTCTAAATGTGGCCTTGCTAAGGCTTTATAATGTGGTATAAACACTTCACGTGATCTTGATTCTATCCCTCTGTTAATGGAGACTAGGACTGCATTGGCTTTTTTGGCAGATGCAGCACACGGCTGGCTCATATTTAAGTGATTGCATAGACAAATCAAACCCCTTGCAAGCTAGATGAGATCCCTCTGCTTCGATCTCTGCAGTTGCAGGTGGCTCTCTCTCCTCTGATCTGTTCCCATCCCCGCTGGAGAATGTACAATGCACCCCCTTTTTTCTGGACACCCGTTCTCCAACACACTCCGAGGCCTTGCCCCTCTTTACTGCAGCCATCTTCTGCTGCTCTCCTGCCTGGCGCATCCAGAGCATCGCCTCCTACAGAAGGTCAGGATTTGTCTGTTGGGCTGGTTGTGAGAGAGGACCGGGTGTGTGGCGCCCCAGGCGGGCGCTGCGTTCTGAGAAGGAACAGCTGTTCCTGCTCATTAAAAATTCTAATCAGGGGCCCATCTCTATGAATTAATTATGGCCAATGGATCTTCAGAGGAGATTTGCAAGTCTTGAGGAGTTCTCAGCAGCTTGCAGAATGTTTGTTGTATTCATATTTAATAAATACACTTGGATTGGTCTCCCGTGGTACCTGGCTGGGCGCGAGTGAATCCCAGGTAGGTCATATTTTCTACGGTGACACCCAAACAGGCAATTCCTCTTTGGAAGAGCATTTAATGCAAAATAGAAGCCTTTCTTCCAGGTTATGAAATTGTTGGAAAAGGATATTATAAAGAAGAGGGAGCCAAGCTATTCTCCAAAGCGCCTGAAGGCAGGACAAGAAGCAACGGATGGAAACTCATCAAGGAGAGAAGCAACTTAGAACTAAGGAGAAACTTCCCGACAGTGGGAACAATTAATCAGTGAAACAATCTGCCTTGTGAATGCTGCAACATTGGAAGTTTTTAAGAAGAGACTGGACAGCCTCTTGTCTCAAATTGTATAGGGTATTCTGCCTGAGCAGGGGGTTGGACTAGATGACCTCCAAGTTCCTTTCCAACTCTGTTATTCTGTTAAAGCCCAAGAGCAAGCCCAGTTGTGGCTCTTTTTCTTTCTGAGGAGAGAACATAGGGATTTAGTCCTGTTTCAGTGCCATCAGTAGCTTGAACCAAACGGAGCATTTCCGTGATCCAATCCCTCAGAACAGCAGCTCTCTGCCTGGAGCTGCCCCATCTGCTTCCATTCCAGCTGAGTTGCTCTCCAAATTCAGAGTAGAACAACATCTGCCCCTTTCTCTCTCCGAAGACTGCCAAAGTAGACATTAGCTCCTATTCAGGGAATACCAACTGCTAAACCCTGATTATTGGCAAGCAAGGAATTAACCGAGAATCCGTAACAAAATCCCCCTTCCAAAGCTGTTTAAATAAATCACTGTTCAGGGTAGGCAGAATCTGGGGGGTGAAGAAGTAAAATGGATGGCGTGAATTCTACAGATTTCAGATTGTATTTCTGCAAAACGGATGGATGTTTGGATGGATATTTGCTAAATCGTCTGGGTGGATCATCTTACCGCACACATGTTCTGTATACTTAGCACCTCTTATGGGAAGATTTGACCCCAGGCCAGGACTAGGTCATCATCTCCACTTGTCTTCTTCTAGACTTGCCCATCCCGTCTCAAATAACTTTGACGATCCCTCCCTATGAGATCATTGTGGCTTAATGCTCATATGACCATGACCTGTGTGGACAAATACATTGAGCAGAAGAGCAGTGTTTAGGACCCGTCTACCATTAGCAAAACAGAGCTTTCTTGTGAAAAAAATAACAGCCGTGACCGGTATACCCTTTGTTCCTCAAGTATACGCATTCTGCAATTGGAATAAAATAAATTACGCAAATATACATTCTTTAATCTGCATTGTATATCCTGCTTTCAGGACTGAAGTCTCTCTAATTAATATGCCAACTACAGGGACTTGAAGGGGACATGGTGATTCGATGCTGGAGTACAAATAATCAGAAATAATAGAAAGCTTTAAAGGAGTTTCCACTTAAGATTTTGTCAGATATTTTCATATCTTTTTCTCCCTGTAGCTGGGAGAGCTCGAAATGAGTAACTCTGCAAAGCAATAAATTCCAAAGGAGACTCAAATGGGCAGGAGAGACCATAGAGGTGAACATCTGGATCACAATACTAGGCGAACTTGGTAACCCTTAGGAGACGGTTATCCTATTAGGAAGGGCAGAACACGCTCTGCAAGGTCCCTGTGGGGCAGAGCACCAATGGACTCGGTCAACTTGTAGACCTGACACGCTCCACAGTCGGGTTCTTGACCTTCTCCTTCAAAACAGAAAGAGGCCTCCAAAATGGAACAGGCTTTCAGAGGGAATCCCATAAAACAAGGGAGAGACCATTTACAGCCATTCGGGGGTTCCTATTCATTTCTTCAGTGTGAAGGTGGGGCTGACCAACCACTGGTTCCCTTTCTTGTTAAGCCTGGGTGGGTCTCCAGCACATTAGCTACTTCCAGCTGTTGGGTAAGAGAATAACAGAGTTGGAAGGGACCTTGGAGGTCATCTAGTCCAATCCCTGCTCAAGCAGGAGACCCTATACCGTGATGGCGAATCTTTTAGAGACCAAGTGCCCCAAACCCGCCCACTCCGCCTCCCCCCCTGCCTGCCCCCTGCTCCGCCTGCCCACAGGGCCATGCACTGTCTCAATGGCCTGCCGTAGCAGATCACCCAGGCAGCCCTGCAGCGCCGTGGCAGCCACACTCTCTGCCCACACCCCGTAGCATCATCTGCTATGGAGCGCGAGGGCGGAGTCTTGTCCCTGCTGCCCTGCTATGTCCTTGGCTGCGCTGCTCCGTGCAGGCTGCGCCTGGGGTCGACTCTCCTCCAGGGGGGCTGCTGGAGAGGAGGGGCCGCAGGGGGAGGTGGGGCTGGGGCAATGGCGCGCATGCCCACAGAGAGGGCTTTGAGTGCCGCCTCTGGCACGCGTGCCATAGGTTCGCCACCACTGCCCTATACCCATTTCTGACAAATGGCTGCCCAGTCTCTTGAAAGCCTCCAGTGATGGAGCATCCACAACTTCTGAAGGCAAGCCGTTCCACTGGTTGATTGTTCTCACTGTCAGAAAATTTCTCCTTATTTCTAGGCTGAATCTCTCCTCGACCAGTTTCCATCCAATGTTTCTTGTCTGGCCTTCAGGTTCTTTGGAGATTATGTTGACCCCATCCTCTCTGTGACAGACCCTCAAATGTTGGAAGACTGCTATCATGTCACTCCCTGGTCCTTCTTTTCACTAGACAAGCCATGTCCAGTTCTTGCAACCATTCTTCATATGTTTTAGCCTCCAGACCCCTAATCATCTTGGTTGCTCTTCTCTGCACTCTTGTTTCTTCCTTGCTGCCCATTCTTGCTCCGTTGTTAACCAATCAAGGGACGCCTAAACTCAATCCAGAGTTTCCTGTCCCAAAGAGAAGATGCTCTGGCGGATAGAGGCGGCTTGCCAAGGCTCTCGATTCATCTGTTTGAAATGCAGATGTGTGCATGGGGCTGAGCCATCTCTCCGCTTAATCTCCCCTATTTTACATTTGACCCCCTGGCTATCTTTCTTCCCGCTGCTGCACTAAGTCAGCAAGACGGTCTGTGTGTCAACATGTCTGAGTATCCATGGGGCCCTTGCCTGAAAGAAGCATCGCTAGCTTTGGTTGGGGGGTCCAGCGTTCTTGCTTCTTCTCTCCCCCCCTCCCGTCACGCGCAGGTGATTGCCCAGAGCACATCTGGCTGGGATTAAGCCGGGGAGCAGAGAGCGCCATGTATGGCTCAAACCAGATGGTGCCGCTCTCCCTTCCCACCGTGGTGTTGCCAGAAGAGCTGTAATGGCAAAAGACAAGCAGATGCTTACGCAGCTGTGGCCGTGGCTGCCCACTTCAGGGAACAACTGGTCACAGATCATTCTCTACCCCGGTGGCAGTGCCAGCTTCCTCCTGCCATTACGGCTTTTATGCACACTACAGAATTAGCTGGATTTGCGGCAGCGTCCAGGAGCAGCTGCCTTCTCAGCTGATGCTAGGCTGGCCCACCAGAACAGCTGGCCCGGGGCCTGTTTGTTTTTTTTTAACCAGGGAGAATTGTAGCTGAACCAGATAGAGGACAGCCTCTCTTGCTGTTTGTCAGGCATCTCTGCCCCTCCCCATAGACCCCAAAGCATGTTAAGCCAAATGCTGCGGGGAAATTCCGATTGCTGAAGGGCTAAAAACCAGGGAAAATCTCTCTGCATAAAGTTACTTTTAAGGTTGCCTTTTCCCAAGCTAACTCGGGGCAAATTTGCTGTCAGATTGTCAGTATACATACAGGCTGCCTGTGGAAGTTTATCTGTTTATTTAAAACAGCGGTCTCCAAATTTGGCAACTTTAAGGCTTGTGGACTTCAACTCCCAGAATTCCCCAATCTTAAAGTTGCATGGCTAGCTGGGGAATTCTGGGAGTTGAAGTCCACAAGTCTTACAGTGGCCAAGTTTGGAGACCCCTGATTTAAAAGATCGTGTATATAACCATTCATGATATGTGGGGGGGGGGAATCTGCATATCTATAGCTTGTTTGTGCCCTTTGCATTCTTCCTATCTCCCCTGGGGTCTTCTCTGGACGGGGATCATGGGGCCTGTGTTCCTTTCAGCAAGAAGCTGGCTCACGAAGCAGCGGTGGAGGCAGCAACACGAACCGGGACCGCCTGATCGCCGAGGCTCCCTTGCCGCAGGAGAAAGCCAGTGGCCCAACCATCCCTTCCCATTTGCTGGGGGCGCCTTATTCCTTTGCAATCCCACCCAACTCCATCGTCCAGGATTCTCGTTTCCCACCTCTCAAGTAAGTGAGGCCAAGGGAGGCTGGGGCAATACCTACCCTTCCCACAGTGGCTCTTGACGGGACCTTTGTGTCCTATTTCTCCAAGTCCATCCAAATGGTAGGATGCCATGATGTCGGTTGCAGACAGTTTTCGAGGAAATCTGTATAGCACAGAGGCCTCCCCGGGCTGGTGGTTGGTTATGGCCAACTTCCTTCTCAACCATAAACCAGGGGTGCCATGATCAAGAGGAAGGTCTCTCTCTCTCTCTCTCTCTCTCTCTCTCTCTCTCTCTCTCTCTCTCTCTCTCTCTCTGTGTGTGTGTGTGTGTGTGTGTGTGTGTGAAGAAGGGCTGCTACTTTTTCTTCTTGACGTTTTGGGAAACAAGAGCACTTTTCAAGTTTGGGTGGCTCTTTGGCCTCCCAAGTAGCTGTAGAAGTGGACAGACCCAACCAAATGCTACTGCTAAGGAGAGAATGTTGACTCTGCTTCCAGTCAGACATGTTTCTTTTTCCTAATGGGGATCAGGCCTCCCATTTGCCCGTTCTCTTTCGGACTTGCTGCATGTGGGGACATGTAACAATGGATGCCCAGAAGTGGGGCTCCAGTCCATGAGGGAAAAGAGCTTGGAAATATTATTGCAGACTTCTAGAATTTATCTTCCTTCATTCCTCCCTTCCTCTTTTCCTTCCTTCCTCCCTCCCTCCCTCCCTCCCCTCCCTCTTTTCCTCCCTCCCTCCCTTTCCTCCCTCCCTTCCAGCCTCCAGCGTCCTGTCCACCATGTGGTGCCTCCTAATGCCGAAGACTACCTGCGGAGCTTCCGGCCCTACCACGCAGCCGAGGAGCTCCGGGTGTCCTCCCTGCCTCCCCTGGCCTTGGACCCGGCCACTGCCGCTGCTTATTACCACCCCAGCTACTTGGCTCATCACCCTTTCCCTCATCCGGCTTTCAGGTAAGAGAAGAGTTGTGCGAGAAGAAGGTTGTGCTCCTTCGGTCCTGATCCGGTTGGGCAGCCGCAGTCGGTTAAGTCATCTGTCCCCCAGGCGTGTCCTTTAGAACCACCACTAGTGAACCCTCTTGGCCCATAGAGTGGGAGGCTCTCTGAGGACTTTCACATAGCGAAATAAAACACAGCCGGTTGCCACTTAAAAGAGCAGCAGGACTTCCGGATGATGGGCTGCTAATTTGTCCTTTGAACGAGGTCCTGTTGAGCAGACTCAGCTGCTGTCCAGCTTCACCCCAGCTAGCAAGACACGCTGTGTCCATGGAGATCTGAAGGACTGGAAACAAATGCCTTGAAGAGCCTCCCGGAAAGCTGAGAATTTGCCTCCAGCTTTTCTCCATGCTAATGAGTCAGTCATGTATCGGAGTCTGTGGACTTGGCTTTAGAGCAGGTGAGAATGTAGGTAGATGCTGCATCCTTCCTTGAACTCATCCGAGAAGGTCCCTGAGGGACACCCCATCTAGTGAGGTTGGCTCAATGGTGATCAAGGACTGCATCTTCCGAGTAGTGTGGCTAGAATGTCTTTTTTGGAGTCACACATCCCATATCCACCTTGTCAGATTTTGAGTAATAGATAATAAAGGTTTCAACCTGGGTCAATCTCCAGGACCAGAGGTTTAGTCTTCTGAGCTTTCAGACTCGTGCTGAGCCAATTCTCAGAGAATCTCTCTCTAGTTCAGGGAACTGCTCTCTTGCAGACATGTGTCTGCTAGAGAGAAGTTTCCTGAGGATGGACCAGCACTGTCCAAAAACTTGGAAGACTAAACCTCTGGTCTTGGTGACCGACCCAGATTGGATCCTGCAACATTGTCCTGGGACACGTAGATTTGCCTTCATTCGTAATAGAGGTTTCATTTATCTAGACCTCTTAAGAATATTACAATGCTCTTCTGTTCTGCCAGGGTGGTTTTATCTGCTATTTTATTATTGTTTACATTGCGGTAGCTGTCTTGAATGATTTTGTGGTCAAGGAAGAATTCACGTATATTCCATACAAATTAGGAGTGAGGGAGGTAAGAAAGCTGTTGTGATCATTTCTGCCCAGCCTTGCCAAGCTGAAGCTTAGCTAGAAGCATAACGTGATTAAACTTTATGGGATGCTCGCGGGTCAAAATAGCCTAACAACTCTGTTTTTTCCCAGAATGGATGATTCCTACTGCCTTTCGGCTCTTCGCTCTCCTTTCTACCCAATTCCAACTCCTGGTTCGCTCCCACCACTCCACCCATCAGCCATGCACCTCCATTTATCGGGAATGAGGTACCCCGCCGAGTTGTCCCATTCATCTCTTTCTGCACTTCAGTCGGAACGCCTCTCCAGCCTGACCGCGGAGAGGTATGGAGTGTCGGAACACCTTGGTGATTGACGGGCGAAAATTATTTCCCGGTTTCCGTGAGCTTTGTTCTTCTCTTGATTTTGCAGGCTGCAGTTGGATGAGGAGCTGCGGCAACGGGAGCGAGAGAAGGAGCGAGAACGGGAAGCTGATCGGGAGCGGGAACGGGAAAGGGAGCGGGAAAAGGAGCTGGAGCGAGAACGGGAGCGGGAAAGGGAACGGGAGCTGGAAAGACAGCGCGAGAGAGCCCGGGAAAAGGAGCAGAGCCTCGTCAAAGCCATGGAAGGCCCCTTCCTGTCTGTCTCAGAATTGCAAGGGCCCAGGACCCACCCAGCCGAAGAACGTGTCAAACCATCAGAACAGCTAACGCCAAACCGAGCAGGTGACCTTCAGCTGCTTTCTGCCAGTCCGTCAGAAACACCCAGTCTATTTCCAGGGGGACAGTGAGCGGAAACAGAGTCTTCAAACCCGAGTCTCAGTTGGGATGAATTCATGGGATGGTTTTGCAATTTGAAGTGTCATTTCTCCATAGATTGTTTGTTTGCATCTCACTTGGGTTGTTGCATTGCGTGCAATTTCTGTGCACGGTTGAACGCCCTCTGAGGCTTGTTCGTGCCAAGGGTGTTCTGTGCATCCGTGGATTGGCCAGTCAGGGGTGGAATTTGTAGAATTTGACTTTCTTTTAAGTGCTCGCCTCTGCCGATCATGGACAACCATTTTCTAACCAGTCTTCTCCAAGAAGAGGAGACGTCCTAGGACTGCCTATCTCATAACCCTCTTCCTTCCCACTTCTTCTCTTCTCTGCTTGCATTACCAGAATTATGAAACCCACCTACAAAGTGTGTGTGTTTGTGTGTGTGTGTGCGTGTGTGATTTGTGGAGCTTCTAGAATTGGTCTGTGGGCCCCCAGTCATGGTTTCCTTCCTTAACCTAGATTATTTCTCCCAGAATGGGGTCAACAGCTGTAGGCAAAGGCATTACATGCCCAATTGTGACCCAGTTGCCCTCCTGCAATGTTCAAACTGGGCAGATGCTCCTTGTCTAGGCAGCAGCCTTCCAGTGTTAACAAAGTGCAGGCTTCCTTTTGCCTGTTAGCCATGGAATACATATATATATATATCATATCTTTATATATATATATATATATATATATATATATATCTTTATATATATATCTTTATTTTCTGGCAGAAAAACCAAAGGACTCTTCTGCTGCCCAGACCCCGAAAGCGGTCCAGCCTCTGTTGCACCAGCCACCCGCCTCGCAGCACCCGGTGCCCAGCTTGATTTCCAACCACAGTCTGTTCCCCCCGCCTGGAGGCAGCACAGCCACCGCACTCCTCATCCAACGCACCAACGAGGAGGAAAAATGGCTGGCCCGCCAACGGCGGCTACGACAAGAGAAGGAAGACCGCCAGTCCCAGGTGTCTGAGTTTCGGCAGCAGGTCCTGGAACAGCATTTGGACATCGGGCGCCCAGCCGGACAGATGGAAGTGGAGCATCGGCCAGAGAACTCCAGGTAGCGGCTGGTGATCTTGGCCTTGTAGGAGGTGAAGGTGACAGGTGGCCCCCTTTGACCGTTTTTTGGGGGTGGGGTGGGGGCAAGTAGCCACCTGCCATCAACGACACAAAGCTTCCCAAGGATCACCGAGGCCTCTGCTTCCTAGCTTTCAGCAGCCACCCTGCAATGCCACCTGACAGCTGCTTGGATGCCCAGACCGAAGGGGCGAGATGGCCTCCATGCCATCAGCAGTGACCAGGTGTCTCTGAGACAGTTGTCGCTAATTTGAGCTGTCTTTGGCAGATGGAGGGACTTCTAAATCTGATGGGTTACAGACGTGGTTGGCACGGCGGCTGACTGGCCTCGACCAGCAGGCCCTGGTGGGGTTGAGTAGTCCAGGTTTGATATTTAGATTGTTACGATCTGCTTGGCCAAGAGCTGGATGCTTGCTCTTCAGGAGGACAGTAGTGTCTTCCGACCCACCAGGGTGGTGGCTTTGATGCCAAGCTGGAGACCGGGCGCCAGCCCAGCAGCTGTGCAATGGGTCCAGCCAGCCCTTCTGTTTCTGAGCTGATTCCAAGCAGGCGCTGAGCTGAGCAAGGAAGAGCAGCTTGGGATAAGACCTTCTGCTAAGATCCGCTCTTTAAGCAGAACTGACTTGGCTCAGCTCTTCCGCTGGAGCCCATTGTTGGTAGTTTGGGTGTCCAGGGGATTAACGAAGCTAATCGGGATAAGGAGGCGTGGATTGCTGGTGTGCCTGGCCGGGTCACATTCTCGCTTCCATCATCCTCTTGCGCTGGAGCTGGGTCACCAGTGTGGCAGATGTCAAGAGAACGCTTGACGACTCGGGCGCTTTGAAAGGACGAAATCCAGTGACTGCTAAGCCACTTTGGCTGGATAAGGGATGCAGCAGATGCTACGTTGGCTGCACGTTGTTCGGCCATCGTTGCCAATCCGCATCTCTGTGACTTCATTCTCACGGATAGATAACTGCCTCAGTTCTCCGTCGTGATCTTTTTAAAAGCACATTTTGGAGACACGTGTCTATGGGGCTCCTCAACCCTCCAGGTCATGGTCATCCCAAAGGCGCTTTTTTTTCCAAAAGGCATCCGGACTTTCTTGGCTTTTTTTCCCTTGAAAACTGAAGAAGCTTCTTGGATGAGAAGCAAAACGTTTTCCAGGAAAAAAAAACAACAACAAGAAAGTCCAGTTGCCTTTTTTGGGGTGGGAGAAAACACCTTTGGGGCATTTTGGAGACCCGGTTCAGGTAAATCTGCAGCTGCTGTTCCCATCTTCGTCCTGTGTTTTCTTTACGAAACTGTTTTTACTTCTGCTCATCTGGTGATTTCTTTTGTGGCGCTTCTGAAAATGCTCTTTTGTTGGGCCCAGGAAGGCTGACATTTGTTCTGTTTCCCCTCCGCCGTAAATTTTGTCTCCTGTAAGCACTTTGCAGAGAGACACTCCGTCTGCCCAGCAGTTGTGTAATGCATCGCACTGGGAAGCCGCCATTGCTGTTTCAGTACACAGCACCCTGGTGCTCTTGAGTGGGAAGCTATTCAGAGCGCGGCTCCAGCAAATGTGGTGCTTATCGAGTCTCTGTTGTCCTTTTGCTACTTATTTAAGTATTACACGGTTGTCATTCTCTGTGTCGCTTGAGCGTAACTTTGGGGGAGGCTTGTTCGTGTTGGAATCTGTGAGCCTGAACGATGACTGACAGGGGAGATTTGCAACTTTCCAGGTATTAGAATCTGGATATCAGAGTAGGAAGATCAAAAGACATCCTGGAGATTGTCTAATTTAGGGGTTCTCAACCTTAGCCATACTGGCTGGGGAATTCTGGGAATGGAAGTCCAGACAAATTAAAATTGCCAAGGTTGAGAAATGCTGCTAAAGAAAAAGCATATTCATTTAGGGCAGGGGTCTTCAGACTTGGCCCTTTTATGACTTGTGGACTTCAACTCCCAGAATTCCTCAGCCAGGCACGCGTGCCTGGCTGAGGAATTCTGGGAGTTGAAGTCCACAAGTCATAAAAGGGCCAAGTCTGAAGAACCTTGATTTAGGGAATATGAAAGGATCATTTCCCCCAAATATCAAGATTCACAAATAATATTTATTTGTATTTATTTACATTTAAAGCTAAGACCAGGAATGTCCAACCATGCTGGCTAGGGAATTCTGGGAGTTGAAGTCCACAGGTCTAAAAATTGCCAAGGTTGTACCCCTCTGACTTAGGCTGTCTAATTTACAGAGAAGTCATTCGGACAACGCTGCTTTCGTTGACACGCAAAACCTTCCTTTTTCTGCGGTTTAATTTATGGAGGGATGCTTTTCAGGGGAGACATTGACCACTCTAATGGACTCTAAAAGCAGTTTCCTTTTTGGTTAACCAAGCTCAGTTGGCTACTCAAAAAGCTTCTTGCCACACATTTAATATAAATTACTCAAACTGTGGTTTGCAAATTGCTGAGCATCTGCTTCAAGCCCCAAATGAGTGGACAGTATGGTTTCTATGCTGGCAAAATGCATCCCTTCCAGGTTTTTTTTTTTACAGGTTACATCCTGGCTGGGGAATTCTGGGAGTTGAGGTCCAGACAGCTTAAAGTTGCCCAGACTGAGAAACATTGCTTGAGAGGGAGAATTTCCACATTGAACACAGCAGAGAAGCTCACTAGGTGGTCTTTAGATGATGGTTCCTGTGTGCTTTTCCTTGGAGAAATTGGCATTTGTGTGCAGCTGAGAAGTAAGCACAACACTCATGACAAGGAAAATCTGGTTTCTGCCGCATTTAATGGCAATGCCACTAGATGTCGCTCATTCTGAGTCCCGCAGGCATGAATTGGACAACTTCTGTGGCCAAGGCGCCCTCTACTGGAGAGTTTTACTGGAAAAAGGTCCAGCTCTGATTGCACTGAACTGTGATCCAGAGCAGAAACTGAGTTTTGGGTGTTGTGCTGTGTTGCATAATGTATAAAAGACAGGCACAAAATAATAATAATAATAATAATAATAATAATAATAATAATAATAATAATAATAATAATAATAATAATAATAATAATAATAATAATAATAATAATAATAATAATAATAATAATAATAATAATAATAAAGGATATTTTATTTGCGTAAGGCTTTTGTGCATGCATTACTCCCAGGGTAATTCTCAGCCAAACAAAGCAAGCAGTGCAAAATCGAAATGCCCTAAAAAAAACAAACCCACACACACTTGCGTTTTAGTCCAAAAATAAAAGCTAAAAGGAAGGCATGAAAAAAAGAGCAACCAGCTCTTTTTCAGATCACTGCTTGACAAAAAGAGAACGAGAAGGTCTCATGTAGTTTGGAAGCAACAATGAATACTTATTTATGCCGGAAATGCTTCATGACCGCAATGTTTTACGTAAAAATTACAGTGATTGGCTTAACAGCCATGGCCAAAAAGTTAATAAAATTTGGTATGACTCACTTTGCCTAGCAATGAAACTTCTGGTCGTAAGTCCAGGATTCCCTGTGCAACCTTGTTTACATTAATACCACTTTGCATTCCTCTTTCTCCAGACTGGGACCAAACCGCCCTGAACTGGGGAGTCGAGAGCAACCCCAGCATTTCGGAGGGCCCCCTCCACTCATATCCCCCAAGCCGCAACCCCATCCGGTGCCCACGTCGCTCTGGAATCCGGTCTCCTTGATCGACAGCCCCACGGAAGCTAGGAGGCTACAGGAGAGCCACCCACTCCCCGTCCACGTCAGCCCGTACGAGTCCACCCGGCAAGCCATCCCTTTGGTCAAAGTGGAACGAGTCTACTGTCCCGAGAAGGCTGAGGACGGAACCCGGAAAAAGGAACATTTGGACAAATACCTACCAGGCCGGGAGACGGGTGGATCCGAGCCTGGTGGGTTTCCCCACGGACCCTTATTAAGCGAATGGGAGAAGCCCCTGCAGCAGAGGACCCCCCTCCCACAAAGCGGACCGTTTGTTGAGACATTAAAGAACCAGACAGGCTCCCCGTACAGGCATCTCCTGCCCAGAGGCCATGATCCCATGTATGTTTACGACGAGTTCTTGCTCCAGCAGCGTAAGCTGGTCAGCAAGCTGGACCTGGAGGAGAGGAAGAGGAGAGAAGCTCAGGAGAAAGGTTGGTGCCCATCGACCCTCCTCAGGGTTTCCTGCTTCAGAGGAGAACTGAGAAACTGATAGAAGAGAATCTTTGTAGCTCAGGGTTGAACTGTGGGGTCCTTGGTGCTTTCTGAGCTCAGTGGTTTTCTTGTAGATGTTTCAGGACCCTACTAGGGAACATCATCAGTGCTAGAAGTGAGGAGGAGGAGGAGGAAGAGGAGGAGGAGGAGGACTGTGGGGTCCTTGGTGCTCTCTGAGCTTGGTGGTTTTCTTGCAGATGTTTCATGACCCAACTAGGGAACATCATCAGTGCTAGAAGTGAGGAGGAGGAGGAGGAGGAGGAGGAGGAGGAGGACTGTGGGGTCCTTGGTGCTCTCTGAGCTTGGTGGTTTTCTTGCAGATGTTTCTTGACCCAACTAGGGAACATCATCAGTGCTAGAAGGGAGTGAGGTTAGTGGAGAGAGAGGAAGAGAGAAGCATTGTTCCAATGGAAGTGGAATAAAAGGAATCAGGAAAAAAGACATTACATCCAATCCAAGACTCGTGTATCTCTGGCCAAGCGAAGAATGTCAGATAAAAGGACCCCTGTCTTGTTTCTGCTTAGCCCCTGCCCCCCCTCTCCCCAAGGTCTCCCTGCTTTTTCAAAAAGCACCGTGGCCTTACCAGGGAGTTCGTTGTCATGCAGGTTGCCCTCCCTCCCTCTGCAGCTCCCTTTGAAGACCTATTTCAAGCTGCTCTGCAAATTGTCTTTCTGAGACAGGCCCAATTAATAAATGATGAACGGAGACTAATAAAGCGGCTTTAAATATTCATTGAGAATGTACAGCCATGGTGGGATTTGCAAAAGGGAGGAAAACAAAACATTTAGGTAGAAGGGAGGGGGATTCAGGGCTTCCATCATGAGGCAGCGTAGCCTTATCTCTCTTTGGACCTTGCTCCTTCTGCCCAGGGTCCCTCCAGTTTGTCCCTTTGCAGGGGTGTGTTAGCTAGGGCTGGGTTGACTTCTATGCCTTGGGGGGGAAGCATGAGTTCCTCCTTTGCTAAAGGGTTATGGTGCTCATCCTTCAAGGTCCCAGTTGGCTCCACAGCACACCTGGAAGGATGGTCCTTTAGAAACTGGCCTTCATCCAGCTCCGTAAAAACCTCAGGCCTGGCCTGTAATAGCCCCTGGTGCTCTTTTATGGTTCAAGAAGAGAGAGGCTAACATCTTGCAGCAGAACCAGACTGTGGGGACAAATACAGCTGCCATCTCCTGTTTATAAGCACCAGAGGCCAACAGCTGGCTGCCTCCTGCCTTCCTCTGAGCTTTACCTGTCATTCCTTAAACCCGGTGCTGGCTTGCCTAATTTGTTCCTTGCAGTATCTGAGTGTTCCCCCAGGCAAAATAGCCCTGGCCCAAGCTTCATGCCTGTCTTGGCAGATGGATAGCTACCACCCTGTAGAGCAGTCTTTCTTGATAGGTCCAGCTGCCCTTGGTGCCCCTGTCCTTCTGGGAACCCAGAACAGCTGTGAGAATTAATTCAGCTCTTCCCTGAGAAGATCCATCATGGTGGGACTCAGATGCTTCTGATGGCCTTGCTTGGGTTTCTGGAGGGAGAAGAGGGCGCCTTGGCAAAAGTCAAGATGAAGTTTTGGGCGGCCATCAAAGTTCACATCTGCTCTGCTTGGGGTATGCAGGATATTATTATGATCTGGATGATTCTTACGATGAGAGCGATGAAGAGGAAGTACGGGCTCACCTACGCTGTGTGGCAGAACAGCCCCCTTTGAAGTTGGATACTTCCTCTGAGGTAGGTGTCATCCCGTTCCCCGTAATGATGTAGGCCAAAGGGTTCTGGCTTGTAACAGAGTGTTCACTACCACAGGGCAGGTGCATTGTAGGATCTGTAGGATTTGTTTGGCCTTATCCCTAACCTAAGATGTATCTCATAAGAAAGCCAAGATCTGAATTTTGGTAGCAACCAGAAGTATGGAGCCTTTCTTCTAACAGATGACACTTGCTTTGTGCATGGCTGGCCTTTAAAGATAAGCAGTGCTTGATACCAGAAGATAAATTCTCCTTGGGGTCATAAATCTAAGATAGACGTGGTGGGGTGGTGGAGCCATGTGCCAGTCTGAGGCTACTCAGGCAGAGGACACTTTCATATTTTCAAGTTGGCCTCACGAGGGATCTTAGACCTTTGTTTAGGTCAGGGGTCTTCAAACTTGGCCCTTTTATGACTTGTGGACTTCAACTCCCAGAATTCCTGAGCCAGGCACTCTGGGAGTTGAAGTCCACAAATCATAAAAGGGCCAAGTTTGAAGACCCCTGGGTTTAGGTCATGAATATTTCTCTCCTTTTCTTCACAGTTGATATGCTTTTTATCACAAAGGGTTGACCGGCTAGGTATTTCTCTAAAAATGAGATGCTCTATTATTATGGCTTTTCCTCTTGTTTTAAAAACTGTCCCAAGGGATGAGACCTTTCCTGTGGTCAAGAAAACCATGGATGGTGTGGAAGCTCTGGCTGATGCCTAATTTAGCCAAAGAGAAAGCCTTCGTAAATTGACGTTCCTGTTTGGTTCTTCTAGAAGCTGGAGTTCCTGCAGCTTTTTGGGCTGACCACTCAGCAGCAGAAGGAGGAGCTGCTGATCCAGAAGCGGAGGAAACGACGGAGAATGTTGAGGGAGAGCAGCCCTTCCCCACCCACCATCCAGAATAAGCGTCCAACACCTTCCCCTCGTTTTGTGCTCTCCACACGTTACAGCCCGGATGAAATGAACCATGGTCCCAACTTTGAAGAGAAGAAGAGGTTCCTCACGACCTTCAATTTAACCCACATTACTGCGGAAAAGAGGAAAGGTATTGATCCGGGGTGCTGCAAATTGTAGAGATTTGTGTTTCTCCATGGCTGTCGAGCACTGCAGCTCTCTGGAGGAACCAAAGCAGTATTGCTGTCTTAGATTGTTTGTCTGTCCTGAGTCTTGAAAAATATGTGAGGGAAAGCTCCTTCTGATTGCCTGAGCTGGCTGTAATTCATACTCGATCCCTTGCAGATGGCTTTTGAAATCCTTAGAGCAGGGGTGTTTAACCGTGGCAACTTAAGACCCGTGGACTTCAACTCCCAGAATTCTCCAGCCAGCCACGCTGGGAGTTGAAATCCACAAATCTTTAAAGTTGCCAAGATTTAAGCTTCCAGCCAAAGAACCCAAAAGTATCCTCTCCATGAAACAATTAACTAATTTCACAAAAGTGCCAAATGCTTGTTGACTCAACACATGTCTGTCCCATGGTAGACCTACCCAACCAGGGTCTTCTCCTAGGCTATGTTGATAGGGTTCTTGCTGCCTGTCCTTGGTCCTTTGAAAACCATCTTTGCTTCCTGCTTTGCAGATAAAGAGAAGCTGGCAGAGATGCTTCATGCCATGAAACAAAAGAATATCTGCACGGCATTGTCAGTTAAAAACTCCCCACGGGACAGTCCTAGTATTGCCCAAGCTGGTAAGTAGCTATATAAATGGTGGCATCTCATGGCAAGACATGGAAAAACCATGGACAGTGGCTTCCTGGGGCTGGGAGATTCTTCTGATGGAACCCCATCTCCTCATGTAACTCCATTCCAGCATCAATGGGACATGTATAGTTTTCCAGAAACCTGTTTGGTCTGTTGGATGATGCTTTGTCTCAAAAGGGGCTGTGGCTATCTTGATTTTCCCATCACTTGCTTCAATGGGGCTTCCCAAGAAAGTGATGGAAATGCAACCTTTTCCCATTTTTGCAGAAATTTCAAAAGAGGGGGGGAAAATGCCCCTTGAGCATCATTATTTCCCAAGTACTCCTGAAAATCACACCAAGACAGACCAGGGTTGGGAATATGGGAAGCAGAGAAGAATCAGAGTTGAGCCTCTGTAGGAGGACAGTTGCAGTTTGGGTGGTCCCCGTGAAGCCCCATGTCAAATAAAATGATTGATCTGGGCTCCAACAGGCCATGGTTTGTTTGTGCGCATATTTGCCTGGAGCAAGTAACCGTTGTTTTCCTCTTCGGGGATAAGCTTAAAGCTACCCTCAGGCTATTGCTAAACATAGTTTCGGTTTTGCTTTGCTTCCAAATATATTTCTTTTATCAGGAAACGAACATCAACTCTGCGGAGGATTAAATGGAAAGGTATCTTTCTGCATGATTGGGCTTAGCCATCCCCATGTTCTAACCAGGAGTGAATTCCAGAGATGTCACAGGGTACAACGTCTTCTTGATCCTAACTGGCGTGTGGCTTTTTTTTCTCCCCAAAGACTCACAAGTTCAGCAAACGGCGCCGTTGGAGTCGGATAAACCGGTCAACGTGGCTCCAGCTTCTCTGCCAGAAGCCCAGAAGGCCACGGAGTCCTGCAGAACAAATCATCTGAGACCACATGACTTTTCCAGAGCCAAAGACCCCGTTCCTCTTCCTGCTGAGAGGCCCCGGTTGAGCGACAGGCACACGGTCAAGAAGAACCTCAGCCTCCTGAACTGTGTCCGGGGCTCTTTGCCGAAAGAGGTCCCTGTTCCGCTCTCCCATAGTATGAACGGGAAGAACAAGCAGTGGGAACCGTTCCTTGCCGAGGAGTTTGCTCACCAGTTCCACGAGTCCGTCTTGCAGTCCACCCAGAAGGCTTTGCAGAAACACAAAGGTAAGGACGGCGTAGGCCACTAGGAACCCCAGAGGCAGAGAGACCAGTTAATTCCAGGGGTATTCACAGCTGGTCCTTGACTTATGACAATTGACACCCCAAATTTCTGTCACTAAGCGAGACAGTGGCTAGGTGAGTTTTGCCCCATTTTACGACTTTTCTTGCCACTGTTGTTAAGGGAATCACTGCAGTTCTTAAGTTAGTAACATGGTTGTTAAGTCAATCTGGTTTCTGGTCAGATGGTCACAAAAGGGGATCACATGACCCCAGGATACTGCAACCATCATAAATATGCCAGTTACCAAGCGTCCGAATTTTGATCATGTGACCATGGGAATCCTCAAGGCGAAAGTGTGAAAAATGGTCATGGGTCACTGTTTTCAATGCTGTTGGAACTTTGGTTGTAAATCAAGGACAATATAGCCTATGGAAGCCTATGGATGAAAGGAACCAAAATTGGGATTAGAAGCTCCATCTCCTTTAGGAATGTGAAGGGAAGCTTCCTACATTACTGTATCATGGCTTAGAAACATCTCATAGAGTTGGAAGCGACCTAAGGGGTCATCAGATCCAATCCCTGGCACACTGCGGGATTCTCTACACCAGTGTTTCCCATCCTTATGTGGACTTCAATTCCCAGAATTCCCTAGCCAGAGGGTTGTGGGAGTTGAAATCCAGGCATCTTAAAAGTTGCCAAGGTTGAGAAACATTGCTCTACA
>NW_015386824.1:89992-137281 GCF_001527695.2 Protobothrops mucrosquamatus
GGCTTAGAAACATCTCATAGAGTTGGAAGCGACCTAAGGGGTCATCAGATCCAATCCCTGGCACACTGCGGGATTCTCTACACCAGTGTTTCCCATCCTTATGTGGACTTCAATTCCCAGAATTCCCTAGCCAGAGGGTTGTGGGAGTTGAAATCCAGGCATCTTAAAAGTTGCCAAGGTTGAGAAACATTGCTCTACACTGTCCTTGACGATCCGGCTTCTGTTGAAAGACCTCCAGCGAAGCGGAAGAAACTCCTTCTTGTGGTAACCTCTTCCACTGATGGACGTCTCATGCCAGGGATGGTCCATCTCAATTATGTAAGGTGGGCAGAAAAGCCATCCTGGAAACCCTGGGTTTCTTGAAGAATTAGGGACACTGGGGGGGACAATGAATTAGGGACAATGTCCATTATATCTGAAATGGGATTTTATACATGTGCAAAACCAGGGATGGGCTTTGCCCTTGGCATTAGGATTCCATTCAATAAAACTCCAATAAATTAACAGCTAATTAATTACAGTTAACCAGTGGAACGACCTGTCTCCATGAGTTGCAGGTGCTCCATCCCTGGAGGTTTTCAAGAGGAGACAGGGCAACCATTTGTACAGTATGGTATAGGGTCTTCTGCTTAAGTAGGGGGTTGGGCTAGAAGATCTCCAAGGTCCTTTCCAATCTTATATTCTATGTTCTAAATCAAAGGCCTCTTCGTAGCTATCTGCATTATCATACCACTCTTCAGAAATTATAATGTCCTGACCCAAATCATTGTCGCACTTGGTGCCAACACAGAGATCCAGTCGTCATTCAGCCGGGTGCCAATATCTTCCTTTGTGTCTGCTGGCCTTTTAGGCAGTTCAATGGTTCATTCGGCGGAGCAGAATCATAAAGTGGATGCTTCCATCCATTATAACATTCCGGAATTGCAGACTTCCAGCTGGGGGTCTTTGCCTCAGCAAAACGGACAGAAAGATTCCCAGCACCAGGGACTGATTCCTCCAGAACACGAGAAGATCTCGGATTCCGAAGAAGATGAGGAAGAGGAAGAAGAGGAGGAGTACCCCAGACCAAAATGGCATGGGATTGAAGCAATCTTTGAGGCTTATCAAGAGCATGTTGAAGGTAAGTTGCAGTGGTCCAGGATAGTTTTTCCCAAACTTGAACATTTTAAGACGTATTGGACTTCAACGCCTAGAATTCCCGTGCTGGCTGGGGATTTCTGGGAGTTGAAGTCCAAACATACTAAAATGGTCAAGGTTGAGAAACACTAGTCCATTCCCACCCAATATATATTTGCTTTATATCTATTGTTCAGGAAAAAAAACAGAGCAGGTTGTGACTCCTTTTCCAAGTGTGTGTTTTTCATTAACTAGTTGCATCTTTAGTATTCTTTCTCCAGATCAGAAGATTTATTGACCATTAGGATTACTGATTGATGGCTACTGAGTAGGGACAGAGCTTGGCATTGTCAGCGATAGCCTAATAAATGAAAGCATCTGTTGAAAACAATAATCCTTTGTTTTCTAGATATGGAGCATTCAGTTGGCCAAGTTACAAAAAAAAAATAATAATATGGGGGGAGGGTGAGAAGCAGGCATCACCCAAGTGTGCGTTCATCAGACTGCTGGGGTTCATTCTTGCAATCTGTTGCAAATTCCATTTGCCGTGGAATAATATCCAGTAAGCTAACTCTGAAAGGAACGTTAAAAGGCCATTCTTTTTTTTTCCCAAGGGAAAAAAAATCATTTATCTATCTATTTATTTATTTATTTATTGGATTCTGGAGCATCTTGCTGGAGAAGGCAGAGGAAAATTCATTTTTCTTCCCCCAAAAGGCCAGTAAACTAACTTCTGAATGCTCTGACATGTAGATTATGATTTTTTTTAAAAAAAAATATGAAATTTATTTTCTGCCCATTTTGTATCTGGTGGGTTGTACTCTCCCACCATGGTTTGGGCAGGGAGGAAGGGCCCGGATTTAGTTTTCCAAACATCTGAGAAACCGACTTTCCATCTATGTCGCCTGAACCAGACATGGTAGCTGCAATCAGCAGTATTGTTCTTAGTCCAGTGTGCCTTTGTCAAAATAGCATCCGAGCTGGAAAGATTAATATCTTTATTTATGCACGTAAGTACCTCTCCCACAGGTACAAGGTGAAAAGACCCTTAGAAATGGGGGAAATCGCTTTATTTATAGTTCAAACCTATTGGGTTGGCATGGGTTTGTCAATGGGCCGACGTCGTTGTTACTAAAAGCAGTTGTTCAAAGAGGCTCCTTCTCCTGTCAGTTGAGTAACCGGTTCAAATTCCATCACAGAGCAAAACCTGGAACGGCAAGTGCTGCAAACTCAGTGCCGACGTCTAGAGGCCCAGCACTACAGCCTCAGTCTGACCGCAGAACAGCTCTCACACACCATGACGGTAAGTAGGGCTTCCACCCCACAGCTAAACGGGCAAGAGTCCCTCGGGCAAGCTCAGTCAACCCATCTGTGAGTTTTCTTGGCCAAACCCAGAGGTCCGTGCCTTTGGGGGGGGAGGGGAGTGATTTCCTCATCAAGACTCCAGGCTTCAGATCTCTTCTTGGTCTCCCATCCGTCTTTGCTTAGCTCCTCTGCAACTCAGTCTAAGGCAACGTGATGGTTGCTAAAGCAAAAGAGGAAATTTTGGACTCGGGGAAGCTTCTGTGACATCTCGGTTCAGGAGTTGTATTTTTGGTGCTGTTTTTTCTAGAATCCTCTAAATCAGGGGGGTCTAGTCTTGGCAACTTCAAGACTTGTGGACTTCAACTCCCAGAATTCATCAGGGAGCACACCTGGCTGGGGAATTCTGAGAGTTGAAGTCCACAAGTCCTGAAGTTGCCCAGAGTCTTAAAAATGGCCAAGGTTGGACACCCATGCTATAAATCCCTGCTTGCCTCAGTGTAGGAGGAGGACGTGACCAGTCTCAAGTGAGTCTTCTCTTCTTTGCAGGAACTAAGGAACCAGAAGCAGAAAATTGTCTCGGAAAGGGAACGGATTCAAGCCGAACTGGATCACTTGCGAAAGTGCCTTGCGTTGCCTGCCATGCAGTGGTCCCGGAGCTATTTCAAGGGGTATCCCAGGTGACACGCCCTTGCACTAGGCCAAACATAGAGTATAGAAATAATAATAATAATAATAATCTATTTTATTACCTGGAATATTTAAATATTTTTCACGGGGAGGTTTGAAGCTTAAATAAATAAAAAAGAATAAATAAATAAATCAAAAGAATGTGCCATGCATGGAGCAAAAAAAATAAATAAAATAAAAATAGATTCGGCGGGAAGCCAGAAAAATCTGAACCCCGCCCCTTTAAAAAGTGCAACCGAACTCTGAACCGATTTTTTTTAAAAAGAAAAACAAAACTCTGCGAGTGATCCATTTAGATGAAAGTCTACGTTTTCAAGACATTGGAAAGGGTTAATTTTCTTTCGGCATCTTCGTCTTTTTCTCTCTCTCTTTTTTTTTTTTTGAAGATCTTGGTTGAATCCAGAGGTTCCATCAATGACACTAACGTTTGCCTCCTGTCGAAGGGGCCGCCGGGTTTAAAATCTTGACTTGTGCTCCTTTTCATTGCCATATTACTTCGATTGCTATACTTGAGTCCCGTTTTATTTGTTCTGAAATATGTTTGTCTCTTCGTCCGAGAGAATACCAGTATACATCCATTGTTTTTTGGTTAGAATGAACTGGATAACCCGTAATCTGCACAGTAATAAATCTAGTAGAAGAAAACTGCAGCTTCCAAACGTGGACTTCCCATGCATCCATCAGCTTTTGGGCTGGAAGTGCACTTCAACCTGACAAATAAAAAAGTGAATAAACGAAACAAGGTACCTTTTTATTCCTGGGGAGGGGAAGATGTATAGAACATACGATGCATAGATTATGTACCCCGGCGGGTAGAATTTTCATACAAAGATTTTGCAATTAAAGAGTTGAAAAAAGGTGCTTCAGCCTTAGTGTGTATATATTTTAAAAAAAAGTTTTGTATGTTTTTATTACTTTAATTATTATTATAAAAAGCTTGCCATTTTCAATATGTTTCTGCTTTTTTTTCTCTTTTTTTGGCAAAAGGAAAAAAATGGACTTGCTTTAGTGTTTTTACAGCTGCTGGTCAGGACCTGATAAAATAATAAAGTGTTTTTTAAAAAGAAATTTTAAAGGGAAGCTCTCTGCTGGGCATGTGCAATCACCTGTTGGTATTTTGCAGCGTGGAGCACAAGTAGCTGGAACAGAAAGCCTCTTGCTAAAAGCCGAGCTATCTTTTCCCGTCATTTTCTCTTGTGTCTTTCTGTCCTCCCCTTCCTTTTTTTCTTAAAGCACTTGGAATACCAACTGTGATTAACTGCTGTTGAGAAGACAAGAGACAACTAAGATTTTAGTTGCAAGATTTAAGACGTTTAAGTGGATTCAGTCATTGTCCATTTTCCCCACGGCAACTAAAATCATATATTGGTGGCATCAATTTTCAGAAACGTAGTTTCTTTTTTTCCTTTAGAAGATCTATCCTGAATCATCACAAAATATATGAAAAAGAAGGGAAAAATCATGCTAAAACTAGAGTTGTTCACACACAAACACCCAGCATCTTGGAAGCTACTGCTGGCATGACAGAAGCCTATTCTGAAGGGGGGGGGGGTCATAGCTAGTCCTTGACACAGTGTCTGTAACAGGTTACAACCGCATACTAAAAATAAAAAAAAAAAGTGAGTTATGATCGGCCCTCACAATTACAACGGTCGAAGTATCCCCACGGTCCCGATCACAATCTGGGCACTTGGCAACCAACTGGCATTGACGATGGTTGCAAGATCCCAGGATCATGTATGTGATTACCATTTGCAACCTTCCCAGGCAGCTAAGCAAATTCAAGGAAGGAAGCTGCATAATTCACTTATCAATCATACCCTCCCCAAAAAAAGACCGTAAAATGGGGCAAGACTCATTTAACAACCGCCTTGCTTAGAGTGGAAATTCTGGTCCCAACTGGGGACCTGTATTTGTACATGGACCCCAGCAAACTGCCTGGATTTTTCCATTTCACAGGCACCGTAGTACTAAATACAACCGTCTTTCCTGTAAAGTGAAATTATCCACAGGTGTACCACTGTAAATATAGTGGGGCTGTGCTAATTCTTTACCAAAGGTGCTTTAGGATATGAGAGAGCTGGAATGAAGGATCACTTTTGGACCTTTTAAGATAGCTGCGTCTTTTAAGTAGCTGCTTTGAAAACAAGCCCTCCCCCCACCCTCCTTTGGTGCCTCTCGCCCTGCTCCTATCGATTCGAACAGAAAGGTGTTCCAGGCTCTCCTGTGCCTTTTGAAGCATTACCGTACAGTAGGCGGCCTTTGAATACCAGCCATCTTAATTCCGCAGCTCAACTTGTGACAGCCAACATTTCAGCGCTTCTGAACAGTGACTGTATAAAGAATTGGTTGAGTTTAGCATTTTGTTTCTTCTTTTAAGCATGACCTGGGTGACTTTTTAAACTGCAGGCATCCGCATAAATTTCCTCAACCCAACCCAGACTTTTAAGGAGTACTTTAGCTATTCTTTCAAAAAAAAAAAAAGAATTAATTGTGAAATTGACTATCAGATCAGGAATCTTTTTGTTAGGGACAAAATGGGCAACCTAGCATGGCATAAGCTATAAAAACAAACAAAACAAACTCCCCAAGTCCCATTCAAGCTTATTTCACTTATTACGTCAAAACTGCTTCTCATTTCACCTCTTCTTCCAGTGTAACTGCCCAAGTCTTTTGCAATGTGCAGAAACAGCCTGTGTGTAAAGGTGGCTTTGTGCAATTTAATAGTGGGAGAACTTGCCCTCCCCCCCTACAGTTGTGGTACTACAATGCCTAGCATCCTTTACCACTAGCTGCAGGGTTGGGCATGCTGGCTGTTCAGCATCACCCAGAAAATCATAGGATGGCAATGCTTCATTAGACCAATGAGCCCAAGTCCATCCTTTGCTTAAGGTATATCCAAATTAAATGACACCCCCCCCCCCCACAAAAAAAGATATAGCTGGTGGAGGCAAATCCAACTCTGTTCCATAACTTTTGAACTGCTCTTAACTAGTTAGGAAATTTTGCCTAATTCTGAGCTGCCATCTGCCTTCCTTTGCTGACAAACCACTAATAACTCTGAGAACTGACCACACTGTACATTTCATTTCAGATTCGGGGGGAGAACACCCCCCCAAAGGGGGGTCAGTCCTATTTTTGCTCTCTTCTAGGTCAATCTCTTCCTTTCGATTCTCCAACCTCTTTATACAATTCAAAAATTGCCTGGAGAGATGGAAATTAATTTCAGTAGTTTGAACATTGATTGAATTTGTATATTTATTGAAGGACACTCGGAAGAGAATGCTGGAATTTTTAAATCTCTGCAACAAACGTTTACCGGATTCTTTTTATTTTTCATATGTCTTATCCTTTGATTTAATGGCTGATGTGCAATGCTGAGTTTATAGCGCTATAAAAAAAAAACAAAAAACAAAGTAACCGCAAATGGAGAAAGCATTATGGGACTGTATGATTACTTACAGGGAAAGATAACCCAATGCTTTTCCTGGCTGCTTAGAAATATAAATTCAGCTGGGGCAGCCGCTTCATCTAGGTGACTTAACCTCACTTGGCAGGCTTCCCAATTCTATGCAACTCTTAATACCAAAGTCCTAGCCATTTTTCAGAAGAAACTGCGTGACAAGGGACATTAAAAAGCAAATTTAGTGGCCTATTTTAAAAAGGTCTTGTTCTTAGTTGCGGCCAAGAACTCTTGATTTATTTACAGGAGTACGTAAATCGGCCCCTTTCTGAACATCCATCTGTGATGATCACCTCAGACAATCAGCTCTCATGAAGCATGAGAAAGAAGAAAGAGCAGAAATGATGAAAGACACTCAAGTTTATTTTCTTTTTCTGCCTCTGATGATTCTTGGAGATGACCATAGGTTTGCCTTCAACAGAGGGGGAGGGGGGGAGAAGCTTTTTTGTTGTTGTTATGGCATCCTTTAGAGGTAACCAAAAAGCAAAACTTGGAAAGGGTTTTTATCCCCTGGTCCCAAGGCTGCTGAAAAAAAATTCAACTATGAGACCACAATATATTCAGGATTTCGGTCCAGGCCTTTTTTGCGATGGATTTGCAAAACCCATGAAAGAAGGCAAAATGAACACAACAGATACATTTAAGGGGCAGTAAGATAGCCTAGTGAAGAAGAAAGCAAGCCACCCAAGCAAAAGGGCACTCCCAATTTATGACTCAGTAATGAAAGCCAGTGTCCCACTCTTAAGATCACCAAGATGCGGTTTCACAGAGCAAACATTTTTGTGTCCTGCTTATCAGCTACGGGAGCAACAGCAACGGTCTTTCAAAAGATCGTGATCGGTCTTTCAAAAGATCGTGATATAGTGATCGTGGGGTTTTTCGCTGCACGGTTTTTCCTGATAAGGGACGGTGGCGAAGGGGCGGGGGGGCAATATGGACCCAAGCTGCTGCAATCATCCTTCTAAGTGTAACCACACCGTTTTCCCCTTCTCCACCCCCTCCGATAAATAGGATGTCGGCTCTGTTTTGCATCATGTGGCTTCAGTTTTCCTCTAGCCCAATGTGTGCTTTTTAAAGGATGCACAGGAGAGCCAATTGGCTTGATTTCCATGGATTAAAGAATGAATGTGCACTTAGTCAAGCTTGGTTGGAGGCCAACCTAGCTGCAGACGTTGGCGAGCAAGCTGCCAGAGCAAACCACCGTTTCCCCAAAGTAGGCCTGGTGTCGTTTGAAATACTTTCCCACCCATGATGCAGAACAGATAAAAGACGGAGATTTAAAAGGTGCTAACATGAGGAGAAAAAAACAACAATAGCCCACTTTGGACCAATCCATCTTTGCAAATGTTTTTCCTTTCCTTCTAGCCATCATTGTGATAGTTAATCTTGTTCTCCCTCCCACCCTCTCCACAAACGTCCTGGCCCAATGCTTACTTTTTTGGTTTTGTTTTTAAAAGAACTCATTTGCTCTCCCTTGGACCGTCCTTTGGTGTCATGTGTAAGATTTCTTCTGCAAAAAAAAGCACAGAGCGTGAGGGGAGAGGAGGAGGAGGAGGGCAAAGGCCCAGGCTGGGGCAGTAGATGCTGTGAAACAAATTCAACTTGTTTTAAGTGTACTTGTTTTGACTTAAATGTAATGTAATATATTTGTTGAATGTAGTTATTAGGTATTTATGAATATATGGCTGTAATTTCTGACAACATAAAAAAAAAGTAATAAAATGTTCCTAAATCATGACAAAGGATTATTTTCCCAGACCACCCAGCCACTGTTAAATAGAAGCTCTATCAGCCCTTTGTATTACAAATGGAGGCTTGGACGAGAGAGAGCCAATCTTCTAGCAGTTTCACTGGTGATATCACTGTAGTAACTATTTACTATGGAGTGCCTCACAACCACACTAATACTGTACTCCCTTCTGAATGAAAAGATGTGTTCACATCATCTGGGTTAAATTAGGATAGGAATCCCAGTCAGCATCCAGTCAAGTTGGATTTCAAGTAGGCTTAATATATGTGTGGAGAAATACACAAGAATGGTATATGTTTATATCTGAACAAGCATAACAATTGCTTTAATAGTTGAAGCCTTGATTCCTCACCAAAAGTTAATGTGGGCTCAGACTTAAGACCACTTAGGTTAAAGGTATATGTTGTTGTTTTAGTGTATATTAAGATTCACCTGCAAAAAATTCACAATCAAATGTAAAAATGCTCGTTTGCTGAATAAGATTAATTTACTGAAACTCTAATACGTGTTGAAAACTGAAAGTAATTAAAGAAAAAAAAGGATGTGTATGTGGCAAAAGACTTATATGAAGCTCTACTTTACAAATATTTAGCCTTCCAGTTTTTGATAAGCTTTTTCATAAACAGAGACAAGTCAGTGTTTTAAGCAATGTTCATTTTCTTGAGCACACTCTTCTGAATTTAAAATGTTCTGCAGGGCAACCAGCAGCAAGGGTCAGAGAGTTACAACTGCAGCAATGTACTGCTTTTTAAAATATTTATTTTACCATTACCTAATAGAATAGTAACTAGCAAATCCCTGTAGTTGCCCCCGCATTGTAAGTGCTGTCCACAAATATTTAAAAATTGATGGCTAACAACATGTGTTATTATGACTAACAGCGAAAATGCTTATATGATTCATATAGCTAGAATCTGGGTACTGCAAACAGCTGGTTTAGTCACAGTCTCCATGACAAGCATTTAAAAGAAAAATGGAACCTAAGCCAAACTCTGTGGGTTTTGTGGCTTCGTTTCTTCATAAAGCTGTTCTTTTTCTTTTTGGCAGGCACACACACAAAAAGGCAGCATCCCTCAATGATCACATCCGTGGCCTCTGGGGGGTAAAATCCTTTATAATACGAAGGCGACGGACAGGCAGATTTTAATGAGTAACACTGCAGCGAATCCAGTGTTGGATGTAAAGTTTGAGTTGCCAGGCGCAAGTCTCTTCCCAGGCAGGCCGCTGAGAACTATGCAGTCAGAAGACGAAAATAATCTCCTTTTCCATAAAGATCACGGCCTTGAAGGAACAGCATCCATCAGAGATGCAATTGACTTGCTTCCTTCTTCCAACTTACAAACACTAGGAAAACAAGCTAGTACAAAAGCCAGGCAACTGATGCACCTTGAAAGGGCAGTCCTGCAGCACTTGGAGTGTGTTGGGCAAGAGCCTGCTTGCCAAGGAAAGTCAAAAGTCCTCCTCACCTGCCAAAGACGTCAACACTGGCAGGCTGGCTTGGGTATCGGGCTAATGATCGTTTAGCAGATCAATTTTTTTCCCCACTAGCAAATGCTATGAAGCATGTTACATCGTAATCTGCCACAGCACAGTTTTGCTCTGAAGCCAGTAACAACAGAGAGGTGGAGGCTTAAAGGAATAATTCTTCTCATGAAAATTCCCTGCGGTCAAAACTCCTGGGATTCCGCCCTCTCTCCTAGCTGGAGGTTTGATCGCAACTTGTACATGTGATCCAAAGCTTGGGTGAGGAAAGCACCAGTGGTGTTGATCTCCATCAGAGTCAGATTATCCAGCTTATTAAAAAAGAAGAAGACAACAACACAATTTGAAGAAGTATAAATGGCAGAGTTGCACCATGACTGTCCGTCAGTTCCCATGACTGACGATAAGTTAGCATCTGACAAAAACTGAAAGATAACATAGATTGCATTTCATTAAACCCTCTTCTTTAATTTTTTTGCATTTCTTCTTTAGTTTTGAAATTTCTCTATACATTTTCCTCTTTCCCAGAGCTTGAACTGATCCCAAAATGCCCCAAAACAAGACTTCTGTAAGCATAATTCATTACACTCCTTCAATTTATATTCCATGTCAGCTAAAAGAATTCGGAAGATGGTTCAACAGTTGTGATCTGCACCCATAATGAAATGTTATAATCCATTCAGTTTTAGAAAGGCAGGGAATGATGTAAGTTGCAGTCCAATATATCTGGACGTCGCATAAATGAGGAATAAAATGCATGCCCACCATTCGGATAAGTGATAATCAACTTGCAAATCTTTGACTAAAAAGTACATAGCCACAAATGTGTACTTATATTACAAAACACACACTTTCATTATGGGCATAAGTAAGAGGAATATGCATTTGGGTACACAGCCACATATACAACACAAGTCATCATTTCAGTAGGCTGCAGTGAATCCATAAGTACATACAATAGTATGTTTCCATGAATTTGGGTACAAAACTTCTCTATACCTGCAGGACTACATAGTTCTCCTATCACTGCTGTCAAGTAATAAAATTTTAGAATTGAAATACAGTAATATCACTTTCATTGTCAATTTCATTTTCACAAATATTCTTCCAATGACTTCAATCCTTTCAGAAGATTGCTCTTACCCTGGCATGAACTTCTTGCTGTCTGACAAAACTATCTGCAGATACACGAAGTTTCGCTATTCGAGTGTCCCAGATATCCTTAACCAAAGTTCTTATCTCATCAGCCTTTGGAATATTATCTGCAGCACTAATGCAGAAAAGAAATAGACTGGTGAGATTACAAAAAGGTAGGGGGGTCACACGTTATTAAAAGAGATCCTTGATGTAAACATTATTAATTAGCTTCTAAATACAAACCAAAACTGTTAAGCAATATATGTTATTACATAATTAATTATATATTATATAAAATAATAGATGCAAACAGATTAGAAAAGTGCTCTGGAGCATTTGCAGTTTGTAGAGTTGTTGCTGATTTCCAATTTCAAATCTAACGCAATCCTAGGGTTTTTTGTGCTCTGGCAGAATTAGAATTTGCTGCATTTCCAAAGAATATTATTACAAATAAGAAACCTACTCACTAGTTCAGCAGCAGTTTAGTTAATTCCATGTAAAAAGGGTTAGGCATTGGGGTGAAAGTGTCCTCTTTGCGTTCTTGATCTCGCATTTGCTCCAACTTTTCTATAAAGGAATTTAAAAAAAAAGAGCTGCAACAGAAATTTTCCAGCAGTACTTATTTTAAAATCCAGGCTAGAAACCAGGAGATGGTGAGTTCTAATCCTGCTTTAAGCATGAAAACCAGCTGGTAACTTTGGGCCAATCACGAGAAGTCTCCGAGTTCTTGTCCCACTTTAGGCATGAAGGCCAATTGGTTGATTTCAGGCCAATCACGAGGAGACAGTGAGTTCTAGTTCCGCCTTAAAAGCCTGCTGGGTGACTTTGGGCAAGAGCCTCTCAGCCCAACCCACCTCACAGGGTTGTTGTTTTGGAGAAAATAGGAAGAGGAAGGAAATTTAGGCACGTTCCACCACCTTGAGCTATTTATAACAAAAATAAAGGCAGGGTATAAATCAATAATACAATGAGAAGGATGTCTAGCCTGCTGGCTTCCTAGACAACAGCTAGAAGGGCTGAAGGAAAACTGGGCAGGGGAACATCAGTCACAGTGTCCAGGGTGCAAGGAAGCCAGCGAGTCACCCCTTACCCACGTCCATCCAGTCCGGGGGCACCAGCCGACACTTCTGCCTCTGTTTCAGGTTGACGGCCAGCCAGAGAGGCGCCTCCACAGGCAGCCCCGGGTTGAAGGGGCCCAGCTCGCCCTGCAAGAGAGAGAGAAACTCAAGAACAGGCTCCGGCCTGAAAATGGCCCACCTGCAACTCCCCCCCCCCAAAAAAAGTCTGGCCCACTTACTACTCCCCCTCCCCCCAAAAAAGTCTGGCCCACCTACAACTCCCCCCCAAAAAAGTCTGGCCCATCTACAACTCCCCCTCCTGTCAAAAGAGTCTGGCCCACTACAACTCCCCCTCCCCCCCAAAAAGTCTGGCCCACTACAACTCCTCCCCCCCCAAAAAAGTCTGACCCACCTACCAAATTCCATCAGTCCCACCAGGGTGTTTTGGCAAAGGATTGTGGGATTTATGGTCCCCCAATATTCTTCCCTTGGAAACCTATGGGGAGAGGGAAGAAGCTGCCGTAGCTGAGGATGATGGGCATGAAAATCCCTCTCTCCATAGGCATCCAAGGGAAGAATATTGGGGGAGCCACAAACCCCACCACCCCTTGCCATAACACCCTGGTGGGACTGACGGGACCCTCAATGGGTTCAATCAAAAACCCCATCATCCCCCCCAGCCATGGAAGTTGGGGCCGATGGGGATGGAACTCTCCACTCCCTCCCCCCCCGCCCCCCACAACGAAAAGGGATCATTTGCAGTAAACTTTGGGGACCACAAACCCCACAATGCCTTGCCAACATATAATCTGATGGGAGCAGCTGAGGGCACCCTAAAAGCATTAACCATAAAACCCCCATAATCCCCTACCAGCGCCTACCCGGGTCGGGGCAGAGGGCTGCCTAAACGTCTGTGACTACAACCCCCATAATCCTCAGCCACCAGCCGTCCTTGGGCTGATGGGAGATGAAACGTAGCCACCCCTCCCCGGACAAGAACGGGCATCTTGTTTTGGGACTGCAGTTCCATAACCCCCACCGGCAAGGGAATAAAGGAGCATGGGAGTTGTAGTTCCGAAGGCCTCACCCCGATGAGGTAAATCCTGTCCAGGCTGAAGTTGGGGATGATGGTGACCATCTCTCGCTCCGCCAGGAATTCGACCTCGGCGGCATCCATCAGGACGGCAGGAAGGTAAAAGCGACCGAAAAACGAAGCCGCCAAATCCGACTCGCCGTAGACTGAGGAGAAAGCCGATGGCCGCCACGGTACCGCTCACCCTGGCGATTGCGCCTGCTATTGGTTGGAAAGAGGAAGCCCCGCCTTTATTCCGTGCTTCGTCCTATGACTGCCTCGGCTTTCCTCGCGCGCGCTTTCCCCTCCTTCTGCCATTGGTTGGAAGGGAAATCAATGCCCCGCCTCCCGTTTATTTCTCAACCTATGAAAACCCCTGCTTTTTTCGCGCGCGCTCTCACTTTCCCTCCGGAGGCGGCGGTTTCTAGTCATTGAGGGAAAGCTAAGGGAAGCCCTGCCCTTTTTCTCCTACTAGCCAATGACAAGCCTCCTATCCATGTTTGTTTCTCGGGTAAACACGGACTGCTATTGGAGGGATAGAAAACAAAAATCGAGGTCCGCCCATTCATTAGCCATTCATAAACCACAGGGAGTGAAGCTTTTTGTTCCCGCCTTTTCCCGCTAACTGACAGCAGTCGCACTGTTTCCTCATTGGCTCTTCTTCTTTTCTCTGATTGGCTCTAGTCCCAGCATTAAAATTTCATTAACAAAACCCAAAGTGGGCGTGGGCATCGGTGTGGGCGGGGCCTAAAAGCTACGTTGTTTGAACAGCTGTTGCCTGGAAAAATGCGGAGCGATCTTGCATTGAAAAAAAAATGACGCTTTTTATTTGTGCAGTGGAAAAAAAAAGAGGCCAGCAATGCAAATAAAGCAACAATAATGAGTCCCCGAGAAACCCAAATGAATGGCCCACAAGAAGCACAGGTCCTCCTGCAGACATTATTTTTGGGGGGGGGGGCAATTAAAAAGGGGTTAGATATAAATCTGCGTTTTTCAAACGTGTCAACTTAAAGAAGTTTGGACTTCAGTTCCCAGAATTCCCCATTCAGCATCTTTGGGCTTTGTAGTAAATGGTAAGACCATTTTTTTTCCTCTAACAAATCTCTCTTCCAGAGGTTTGGGGAAGGGAGCTGACTACAAATCCCATCAGGCCCAGCCCAGGAGGGTAGGAAAGGCTGCATCCTGCTTTGTATTGCTGGTGTAAATACAATGTGTAAACTGGTGCTTCTCAATCTCAACAACTTTAAGATACATGGACTTAACTCCCAGAATTCCCCAGTTCAGCTCACTTTAACTTGAGCAGATGGGTGGACTCCCAGAATCCCCCAGCTAGCCATTTACTGCTAAGGCATTTTGCTTCCTGAACAAAAGAAGTATTTCCATTTCACCCTGCAGATGGGGTGGCCGGGTGAATCTTAATTCAGCGCTGGCAATATGATGGGGGGGGGTCTGCTGCATCCCCCCAAGCGTTGCCAACAAGTTTAGGGCACACACGTTTCTTCTACCTGAGCGAGGCTCATAAAACAAACACCTGTCCTTTTAAAATATTTTCGTTTTGTTTGGGTGTCTTCACATCAGTCTTGATTGCTGGCAACTGCCTGGAAAAAAAAAACCCCTCTGCACGATTTTTAGGCCAGCTTTTCAAGAGCGGCTTACCATTGCCTCCTTTCTAGGGCTGAGAGAGGGTGACTGGCCCAAGATCACCAGCTGGCTTCATGCCCAAGGCAGGACTAGAACTCCCCCCCATCTCCTAGCCCGGTGCCTTCACCACGGCACCAAGCTGTCACTCTTAACAACAGGGGCAATTCTGCCAAGGACGGGGAAAGGACCAAAAACTTTAGAGGTCTGGCGCAGAAACCACTTTCTAACCAAAACAATGAAGTGAGATGCTGTTTTCATTATTCATTAGTCTCTTGCATTGAGCAGCCCAGCACCGAAGGAGTTTGCTTGTACAAATTGCCCACGCTAGTAGCATTTTGGGCAGGGTGCCAGAGATAGTACTTGGTTGGCAGCCTTCCCGGTTAGAGCCATCAGGAGAGGGAGAGTGGGGGGGGGATTCCTTTCACCTGGTCCACCATTCTTGCCCGAGGGTTACTGAACAGCGCCTGAAAAGCACACCTTATTCACCTTTGATCTCACACCATCCAGAAAAACCCCCACCCCTCTGGAAATCCTCCCTGTGTTCCTGTCTGCAGCCCCAGCATTTTTTTTATTTCCAGCATTTGCAGCCGAGGGGAAAAAATAATAAACATAATAAACTACCCCTCGAAAACCCATCACCTGCCTTCCTCAAGGGAGCCATTGCCCGATCTTAGTGGAAGACACGAAAGCTCGCAACTGACTTTGGCACAGTGTGGATGTGCTTCCCTGCCTTTTACCATCTGCTGCTGCTGCTTTAAAAATTGCATTTCCATCTGTTTTTAAACACCGCCTCTCTCCCCTAACCCCCCCCCCCCCGCATCCTTATACCCTTTTTCCCCGGAGGGTCTTGATGTGATCTGGGCTTCAGAAGCTCAAGGCTGAGTCGTGCATCCTAGGCAGGATGGAGACCACTGGGGCCAGGTAGGACCAACCTGGCTGGAATTGGAAGGGAAAAGCTGCAGTTTTCCCAACTCACTATTGATTTGCCAAAGTATTTGTCTCCTTTGTAGGAGTATTGATATAATCCTTCCCGTCTTCTCCTCTTCCTCATCTTCTCATCTTTCCTACTACCTTCTCCTATTGGTATCTATGATTTATCACTTGTATCTTATGATTAATGATTGTAATATGATCTATGACCTATCACTCTGTTGTTGTATGTACACTGAGAGCTTATACACCGGAGACAAATACCTTGTGTGTCTAATCACACTTGGCCAATAAAGAATTCTATTCTATTTTGGTGTCTCTTCAACCTTCACACTGAGGAACCCCCAAAGCAGATCACCTGGTGCCTACAGGTTAAACCCCCCCCAATGACCTGAATGACTCTCAGATGCTAACGGCCAAATGACTACAAAGAATAGAAATCCTTCCATTCCCCATCATTCAGTCAGAACTGAAGAAGCTTCTTGGATAAGAAGCGAAACATTTTCAAGGGGGAAAAAAAACCAAGAAACACCAGTTGCCTTTAAAAAAAAACACCTTTGGGAGCCATGACCTGGGTGGTTGAGAAGCTCCATAGACATTTGTGGGTGACACCTGTGAAAAGGATGCTCCATTGTTCTATGGGAAGATCTTAGATCACTGTTTCTCAACCTTGAGAACGTGTGGACTTCAACTCCCAGGATTCCCCAGCCGGCACTTGTTGTTTGCAAAATCAAACACAAACCATTTTGGACATATAAGGAATTGGAAGTGATACTTCAGTTGGAGAGACAAGAGAGCTTTTTTCTGAATAGAATAAATGATTTAACATAAAAATCAGGTGGAAAATGTTTAATGTGGTATAATAAAACTGTGATGCTTTATAAATATTCCACCCACTCCAAAACTTGGAAAACATGACATTTGAAAGGAAAAAAAAAAAAAACCAGAACATGCCAATTCATGCTAAATCGGAAACAAAATGCTCAGTCAGACCTCGCATTCAATTAAAACATTTGCATCTCATTCGAATGAACCTGGAGGCATGAAAAAACGATTGAAAACCAAACGTCTGTTTTGCAACCATTATAAAATGGGATAAGAGGGAGAAACTGCACCCCATCTTCTTATGTAGCCGAGCTTGGGAGACTCGGGGAACAATCCTTGGGGATTTATTCCAACAATCATTCCATCTGGAATAAGTCAATCGTCTTTCATCCTGAGTGTAGAACAGCAGATGCAGGTTGAGTTGGTTTAATTGCTTGATGGCACAAAGTTGGCAAAGAGAGTTTTGATGCCTTTGATCAAGAGTAAAAATCTGGCTATGGAAAAGAACAAGTTTGTCTCCGGACAGCTGTTTGTCCGGAATGGTATAGGACCTCCTGCTCAAGCAGAGGATGGACTAGAAGACCTTCAACGTCCCTTCCAACTCTATTATTCTGTATTCAATTTTCCAAAGCGCCTGAAGGCAGGACAAGAAGCAACGGATGGAAACTAATCAAGGAGAGAAGCAACCTGGAACTAAGGAGAAGTTTCCTGGCAGGACAATCAACCAGTGGAACGGCTTCCCTCCAGAAGTTGTGGGTGCTCCAACACTGGAGGTTTTTAAGAAGACACTGGATGGCCACTTGTCTGGAAGGGTATAGGGTCTTCTGCTTGAGCAGAGGGCTGGACTAGGAAACCTCCAAGGTCCCTTCTAACTCTATCCTAGTCTGATTCTGATTCAACCAAGGATTTGATGAAGTCAGTCTGGATGGAAACCAACGGTAATTTCTTATACCCATTCAGCTTGGATACAAACATTCTATCCATAGCAAACTCACTATTTTTCTCTCTTATTGGCTGTGAATGAAGTCCATGTGACTTCTTTCCATTCAGGCATGAGGTGGCAAGGAAGACAACATTCCCTCGGAGCTCCAACAGAGAATCTTTCTGGCTGGATGAAAATCACCTTCCTTCTCCATTTTTAATGAAACCTTGTTTTGATTGGGGAAAGCGGCATCCGTTACACTACTAAATTCAAGGGTGCGTCACTGCAGATGACACAAGGGATGCAAATGGGTGCAAATCACATTTTTGTACAATGAGGTCAACCCACCTATGGAATACTATGGAGTTTCACTCATGGCAAGAGGCCTGGAAAACCGAATTTTTGGAAATTAAGGTTCCATTGCTTTCCTTATACTGTGAGTTGAGTCTGTCTTCTCCAATCTGGTATCCTTCCAATGCGTTGGACCACAGCAACCATCGCTCCCAGTCAGTATGGCTCCTGAGGGCATCAGCCTAGCATGCTTTCTTCATCTTGGCACCTTCCAGAGACACCAGGAGAAGAACAGCACCCAGAACAAAAGGAGAGGACAGATGCTAGGTTGGAGACAGTCAGATATGGCCCCTATCCTGCCCCACACCACGTGGCTTGCAAGTACAGCATCCTGATCTTGGAGGAGCTCAAACTAAGCAGAATCTCCATAACCCTCCTTGCCAACCCCACCCAATTAGCCCAATTCCTAACTGAGCTAGCAAAATTATGACAAGTCTGTTGATTCCCTACCAGGTCTACGGCTTCTTTACTCTTGGGGAAAGTTCCCCGTTTAGGGTCACGTCTTACTAAAACACATTCCCAGATTCTTCCTTAGTTGCTTCTAAGACCTAGAGACCACCTCTATCCAAAAAGAAGGATCAGGCGAGAGAACCAAGAGCACTTTTCCTCCATCCACTCAGGATCTTGGAGCAAAGCAAAGTTGGATTGTTTTGCTCAAGTAGCCTTCAGTCCCATTTTGCAGAGGGACATCTGCTGGAAGGGCTGCCCCATCCAGGTCCACTTTGAACACAGCAGAAGAAACCAATGAGAACTTAAGTGTTTTTCGGAAGAAGAGACCATCCAAATAGGAGATGGAGCAGCAGCAGCAACCCCCCCCTCCAAAAAAATTCATATGACCTCAGTCTTGTTTGCTCTTGAAACCATCACATTTCCCCTTAAATCTGCTCTTAGACACCACCAGAGGACCTGGACCTTCTGTGCAAGTCAGTGTCCTTTCTCTTCTGACAATGACCTCGGCTGGGTCCAAGTTGACCAACACCACTAACAAGAACCTGAGAGCCACCACCCATCCATTGTGCCACCATCCTAACCATTACCGTAGGTCTTCTTCCAAGTAGACAATCGGTTTGGAGGACTCCTTGAAGGACCCTTTGCCTGTTACGGGTCTGCAACAGTGCCGTGGCCGCAAGTGTGAGTGAGGTATATCTGGAGATGTTGGTCCATTTTTAAACAGCCCGGCAAGAGGAGAAGAAATGGGAGGAGTTTGCAAAACTCAGAGGCTGGGAAAGTTCCTGAGCAAGACGGTGGAGAGCCACATTCTCTAGCAATGCCAGGGAGGGCCCCTTCTCCTTGGCCTGGAGACAGCAGGCCACATCTCTGCCTTCTGGCTCAGCAGTTGTCTTGGGGTTCATCGCCCTCCAGGCTGGGGTCTCTCAAGAGGGCCTTCCCCGTGGGGGTCGGAGGGGTGATAATAATATCTGGGACCCTTAGTCTTTTCTCAGCCATGACCGCCACCTCGCTGCTGCTGACCCCAGCCCCGCTTACACACATCTTGAAGCCTGAAAGAGAGAGAAAGCAAGGATCATCCCGATGCTTCTGGTGGCACCTGGCGACAATCGAAAGAGGAAATCATTTCCCAAAGGACCCAGATGGTCCCCCCTTTGCCCTAAAAGTCACCCCAGGACCTATAATTTGATAGCCCATCCCAGAGTCTCTCTGCAGCCTGATAGAGTCCCCAACGCTTCCTTAGTCATTGCCCGTGCAGTCAAAGTGAGCTTGGAGAGCTAAGATCTGCCATGCCCAAGTGGGCAGTCTTCTCATACGGTGTGCCTTCATCATGATGTAAGGACAATTCCAGAAGATCTTTAATGAGCTGGGCATAAAAGAATATAAATTATGCAATGATATTCAACCAGAAATGATGGGCGTCCCACCTCTTTGCTAGCCACAAAGTCAAAACATGTTGTACGGGCGCCTTCTCGTGGCCATGCGAGGGATGACCGCCTCTGGACTGACCTAGCCTAATAATAGGATTAATTCAGGAGACATGACCTTTTCCTGACCCAGAGGAAACATGTCAGGAGGAATCAGGGCGAAGGGGGAGCCAGGAACCCTCCCTAGGCTCACTTGGGATGTGAGGAAGGGAAGACAAAGGCGAAGAGATCTAGCAGGTTCCATCAGCAGTGAGGGACAGGACCGTTTGGGCAGAGCAACCTTCCAAGAAGAATGCCTGTGGTTGGGATCCTGCCCAAAGAGTACCAGGTGTGCATCTTGCGGCAGCTGACCTCTTAACACAGATCTTTCCACAGACGAAAGGGGTCAACTCATGACTGAACATAACTCTGTCAAACCACTTAGTAAAGCTGCATTACTCTGATTCTCCTCGTCTTTCCTATTACCTGCCCTTATCTTCTTTTGTCTATAACTTTGTTGCTTGTACCTTACAACTTATATTGTTTTTTAGTATGCTAGTATGATTTATGTTGTTGCTCAGCTAGTATTCTATGACTATCACTACATGTTGCATCTTATGATTTGTGATGGAAGTGTTATATTTTATGATTTATGATGAGTGTATTGTTACCTTGTTTATAATCATGTTTTATCATGATTACTTGTAGGAACACTGAGAGTTTCTGCACCGGAGACAAATTCCTTGTGTGTCCAACCAGACTTGGCCAATAAAGAATTCTGTTCTGTTCTATTCTATTCTATTCTGTTCTATTCTATTCTAATTGTTATCCTGTCCTATCCTATCCTATCCTGAATAGGAGTGAAGCAGGCAGAAAAACAAGAGATTAATATTAAACTAAGAATAAACCAGTCTGCTTTCCCTTGGAGGTCTTATATTTGAAGCCATGTGTTTAGACTTGGCCACCTAGTCCCTGAGTTGTGCTGTCACTGGAGGGATTTGCACAAGAGAACAGCTGCCCCGTTGCACAAGTCCCCACTTCAGCGGCGCTTTGACAGGAGAGCCTGCGTCACTCAAGACGTACTTCGCAACCTCTCTCCCTTCCCGGCTTGCCATATAATGATATTTAAGCAGAACAGGCTCAACAGGCTATTAACAAGAGAACTGTTTGTTTGGAGATCAATACGAGGTCTTGCTCTCCAGCTGGTGGATAAACCTGCATTAGGGGCCCGAAGCCAAAATCTTTAGTGCCCCCAACGGATGTAATTTACAAATGCATTTGCAGGCAGCCCAGAGCAAGCCCCTGGCCTTTTACGCATAAAGGGCTGGGCTTGGTCCCTGCTACGTTCACGAGGCAGGGCGACTGCTGGAGCCACGTCAGCAAACCTTGTGGATAGCACTTAATGGCTTTAGGACTTGGGTTGATGATGCAAAGGGTGGGAGGGAGGGGTCAGGCCTTCTCAATCCCCCTGCTTCCCATGCCTTGAAGCTGGTTTAGGTTTGAAGTCGAGCCTTCCAGGCCGCCTTTTGATGGGGGTATCTTTCTTTCCTCAAAGTGAAAAATGAAATGGTGTCACTAATTATCAGGGGTTGGGGCAAAGGGCGGGGGTTAGAAAATTCAAATTATTATCCCTTTTAAGCCATCAAGGCACATGCTGCAGAGGAGCACTTGGTAAAGCACCATCCAGGCATTTGAACAGATATTCCGGTGCTATGATGGACCAAGATCAGAACTGTGCAAAGGAAGTTGGGCTTTGAAGAAGCCAGGATAGGAAGAGCATTGGCTCTTTGGAAACTTGGTTTTGGAGAAAACCACGGACAGTCAAGGAAACTAAGGAAAGAATCATCAAGGAAATGAACTCAACATTCTCACTGAAAGATCAAAAGACCAGGCTCAGACATGTTATGGGAAGACCCAGCTCTCTAAATCATAATAACAAGCACAATCAAAGGGAGGGGAGGGAAGGGGTGAAGAGAGAGAGAGAGAGAGAGAGAGAGAGAGAGAGAAGGAAAGGAAGGAAGGAAAGAAGGAAAAGAAAGAAGAAAGAAAGAAAGAAAGAAGGAAAAGAAAGAAAGAAAGAAAGAAAGAAAGAAGGAAAAGAAGGAAGGAAGAAAAGAAGGAAGGGAAAGAAACTTCAGTTCTAGCACTGAAAAGGAAACACATTGGTTAGATGAGTTCATTTTTCTTCCAGCAGTTAAAATTTGTTTTGGGTGATATCAACATGCAAAGAAATGAGCAGCATCTGCAGGAAGTGGTCGAAAAGTCAGGCTGGTCACTGTGATGGAAACAACTGAAGCTTCACCTGTTGTTCAGGTGCCTCAGCCAAGGTCAGCCAAGCTCTGCCATCTGCTATGGCTAAAAGTCAAATCTATTTCCTGCAGGCTAAGCTTAATTCCTGGCCACTTCATGAACCTGCCCATGTGTTTTGCTCCACAGAGTTTCTGGACAGCCGACAGCCCTGGCCTTCCCACCCGAGGACAAAGCAGATCTGATCCTGGTTAGTTTCTTTAATCTGCCAATCTCAACCAGGTGCTGCTGTGGTTTCACTGGCTGGATGTACAGAGCTATCCTGGCTGCCTGTTCTGAATGAAGTGTCTTAAAAAGCAAACTTTGGGAGAAACAAAAGGCTCAGAATGGAATTTCCTGGGGCAACGGACATAATATGCAGTGTAGGGAGCATTTGCCAAGGAGGCAGAAGTTCCCCAGGGATGCATATCTTGATTGCTGCACCTGTTGGCTCTCTACCTGCCCCAGAGCAGATCCTTCTGTGGAAGAGACACATTCCTCTGTGTGGCAGCTTTGAAACCCAACTGTCATCCCAAAGGGGGCATGAATTATCTATGGTGCACAGAACGGTCCTGTAGCCGCAGCATGGCTCTCTGGGATGCGGGGAGCCAGTCTGCTCCTCCCCCCATTCCTCCTCCCCCCCATCCCTCCCCCCATGCAAGAAGACCTCCCTGGGAAGGGGAATCAGCAGGCGCCAGGCCTTTAACGCTGCATTAAAGCTGACAGCACCTGCTGGCACCGGGGCTACGCAGCAGTGAAAAGCTAATGGGCAATGCAATATTTAGCATTTGTCCCAATTACCCAGCGAGAGAACGGAGCACATTGAAAAGAGGGGGGGAGGAGGAGGAGAAGGAGAGGAAGGGGAAGAAGAACCTTATGAATGGAGTTTCAAGAAGAAGAAAAGGAGGGGGCAGTGGAAGAAATGGAGAAGAAGGAGAAGAAATAAGAGAAGGAGAAGAGGGAGGAGGAGGAGAGGAAGGAATGGTAGATGAGAGAAGGAGAAGGAGAAAGAGGAGAAGATGGAAGAGAAGAAATGAGAGGAGGTGGAGGAAGAAGGAGAAGGAATGGTAGATGAGAGAAGGAGAAAGAGAAAGAGGGGAAGAGGAAAGAGAATAGATGGAGGAGAAAAATGAGAAGAGGGAGCAGCAGGAGGACTGGTTAACAAAAGGAGAAGAAGGAGAAAGTGAAAGAGGAGGAGAAGGGGCAGGAATAGGGATGGGGAAAGGAGGAGGAGGAGGAGGAGTAAATGGCCCTTTAGGAAGAGGAGGAAGCAGTAGCAGCAGTAGCAGCAATGGAAGAGGAGGAGAGTACTCTGTGAATTGGGGCTTCCCTTCTTCCTCTGCCTCCACCCCCAGCTTGGAGGGCACTCTTGGGTCTCCCTCAGCTGCCTCCTCCTGCCAACTCACTCATCTAGCCGGCTCTGGACCATCAAGCAAGGCAGGGGCTGGGAGGATATGTTCCCATTACTTTACTTATAAGTCAGTCCGGAGCAGGGCTTGTGTTGGGGTGGGGTGGGGATGGGGGTTGGCCTCTGCATCGCCTTTCCCACTTTCAGGCCAGGAGCCAGCCTTCCCTCTTCACCCGGGCTGGCTTTTAAAGTCGCACCGATGGTTTTAATTGTACTTAATGGCCTGTGATTCAGTGCAGCTTGCAAGCCTCCTCAGCCTAGAGAGCCATTTAGATCAAAAGCAACCTGCCTCTTTGGGGTGAGCCTTCTGACCCAGACAATCCAAATTGGGGAGGGGGATGTCTGAGCTGGTCATCAGGACCAGAGACTTTATTCCTCCGAGCTTTTGGGCTCATGCTGCAGCCCCCATCCTCTGGGAACTTCTCTTTCTCAGTTCAGTTTTGCAGCTACTACAATTGTTGGCCAAGCAGGGACAAAAAAAGGCTGGGGAAATGATGGAAGCCTGGGAAAGGAGCCCCCTGTCAGTCAACAGGAGTGCTGATTTACGAGCAGCTTGTCAGGCACTTAGGAGCCGAATTAGCAACTAAAAGCTACATACAGCAAGGTATCCTATAAATACAACACATAGAACAGCCCTGTGCGCCTAATCTGAAGAGAGAGGATGGGCCCCAGCACGAACCTGAAAGCTTGGAAGAATAAACCTTTGGTCCCAGTGACTGACCCAGGCTGGATCTTTTTCCTCTCCCTCTCCCTCTCCCTCCCTCTCCTCTCCTCTCCCTCCCTCTCCCTCTCCCTTCCTCTCCTCTCCTCTCCTTCTCCCTTCCTCTCCTCTCCCTCTCCCTCCCTCTCCTCTCCTTCTCCCTTCCTCTCCTCTCCCTCTCCTCTCCCTTCCTCTCCTCTCCTCTCCATCTCCCTCCCTCTCCTCTCCCTCTCCCTTCCTCTCCTCTCCCTCTCCTCTCCCTCTCCCTCTCCCTCTCCCTCTCCCTCTCCTCTCAGTTTTGCATCCACAGGTGCTGCAGGACTCTGCCAATTTCCAAGAATTCCTGCCAAGTCTGATTTTAAGTGGAGGGGGGGGAGGGAGATAGTGAAGAGGGCTTGCAGATGTGGGCTCCTGTTAAAGGAGTCATAAAACCTTCTTGCTTAGAAAGCCAAGCTGGAGTGAAATGGTGCCAAAGGTCTTTGCCCAATTTTTCCGAAAGGCTAAAAGACGGGCAATTGAGCCAGCAGCCGCTTTCGGTTCTCCGTGAGTCCCGTGTCTCACTTCCCTGCGGAGAAGACACATTTTGGGAAACGGCTCTGCCGTTTCTACTTAACAAAATATCAGGGTGGGTAACAGGCAACCCTTCAAACTCATTTGCAACACCCAGAAGTTGTCCCTTTTCTCCTTGGATCTGGGAGAAAGTCGTTAAAAAAATACACACACACACAATTTCCTCCAGATGGATTGAAGGCACAGAAATGCAGACATAAATAAATCCATCCAAACTAAACAACTTTACAGCCAAAGGAAGCAGCTCTAAATAGTAGGGGGTGGTGGTGGTGGTGGAAACAACTGAAAACAAAAAAAACAACAAAACCAAAATAACCTTTTGCCGAACACGATTGCAACCCTATAATGTAACCGCCCCAAATTAATAATGTTTAAAGTTGAGGTCTTAGCTCAGCCTGGTCAAAGCCTGGCTCTGTACAGCATAGCTAAACTAAAGACACTCTGTGTATGTTTAGAAGACTCTGTAGGTTTTATATCGGTGTTTTTCAACCTTGGCAACTTTAAGATGGGTGGGCTTTAGCTCCCCAGAATTCCCCAGCCAACAAATCCTATCTGAAACATTAGGAGGCTGGAACATTTTTTGTTCTTGAGACCTTTCTCTAATCTTTAACAAGTTAGTTAACAAGTCTGGAAGGGTTTAATAGAATAACATTTCTCCTCCCTCCCTCCTTCCCTTCTCTCCTTCTCTCCTTCTTCCTTTCCTTTCCTTTCCTTTCCTTTCCCTTCCTTTCCCTTCCCTTCCCTTCCTTTCCTTTCCTTTCCCTTCCTTTCTTTTCTTTTCTTTTCTTTTCCTTTCCTTTCCTTTCCTTTCCTTTCCTTTCCTTTCCTCTTTCCTTTCCTTTCCCTTCTTTCCTTTCCTTTCCTTTCCTTTCCTTCCCTTTCCTCTTTCCTTCCCTTTCCTTCCCTTTCCTTCCCTTCCCTTCCCTTCCCTTCCCTTTCCTTTCCTCTTTCCTTTCCTTTCCTTTCCTTTCCTCTTTCCCCCAGCAAGGCTGGCTGGGGAATTCTGGGCGTTGAACTCCACCCATCTTCCAGTTGCCAAGGCTGAAAAGCACCATTTTGTATTAAAGAGGAATTGTTCTTTGCCACATTTCAACCTGCGGAGCACTATCAAAACCCAAACAAACATACTTGAGTGAACCCCTTTGAAAAGTAAAGTGTCTTCAATAAACACCCAACTCCCTTCTTAGTCAGGAGAGGCCACTTTTACATCCACGTGGAAACGGCCTCAGCACTTCCACGCATTTCTTGCTGGGAAAAGCTACTGATGAATCAGAAGCCGAGGAGAGGAGAGACCTAAGTGCTCTTTTGGCTGCTAACTCTCCCTCCAGCTTCCTGGCCCAAATCTCTCAAAGGCCATCACACGCCATTCCTCCCTCTCAGCATCTTCTCCCTTCCCCGCGGAGTTTCGCTCTTACCTTTTAGACAGGAGACGCTCAGGCCCATGGTTTCATCCTTTTAGCTGGGGGTGGGTGGGGTGGACACAAGTCAGAGGCTGAAAGATCCGCCGCTGCAGCTGCTTAGCTTCATGGAGGCTGAAAGGAGAGGTTTGTGGTAGTTTGTCAAGTCTGCAAACAAAGGCAACTTGCACGGCTTTCCAAACAATCCTCCATCTCAAGGCACTGTGTAAACTCAGCTGCCATTAAAAAGGACAAAACCAAAACAAACCCTGTCGAAAACATTAGGAGGCCAAATCTTCTTTTGTTGAAACCTTTCTCCAGTCTTTAACCAGTTAGTTAACCAAGCGTGGAAGGGTCCAATAGAAGAGAATTTTTCTTTTTCTTTCTTTCTTTCTTTCTTTCTTTCTTTCTTTCTTTCTTTCTTTCTTTCCTTCCTTCCTTCCTTCCTTCCTTCCATTCCTTCCTTCCTTCCCTTCCTTTCTTTCCTTCCTTCCCTTCTTTTCTTTCCTTCCTTCCTTCCCTTCCTTTCATTCCTTTCCTTCCTTTCTTTCTTTCCTTCCTTCCTTCCTTCCCTTTCTTTCTTTCCTTCCTTCCTTCCTTCCTTCCTTCCCTCTCTCAAACCTCTCCTCTCTCATACTCACTCGGGGAGAGAGTTTTATAGAAAAGAAGCAGGCTGGGAGAAACGGCAAGGACTTCTCAAAAGAGCTGTAGGATATTTTGTTAATGACACCAGATTAGACCTACAGGTTAGACCTTCTCTGGGTCTGTCTAGGAACATGATGGCTGGAGAACCGGGTGTGGGGTCTCTGTGTGTAATATAACCCAGGAGCTTTCTATATTTTTTTTAAGGCAAAAGCACCTGTTGGTATCCCTGATCCAGAGGCTTGTGATGGAGGATTCACTGGGGATCAATGAAGCACCTGCAGGGAACCCATCACGCTGTTGAAGAACCTGAGTTTAACATATAGAGTGGAATCAACGGAGGCAGGGGCCCCATTCAGACATAGCTGTCAATTGTTCCTCCACCACCAGTTTGTGGCCAGCTTATCTTGAGCACAAGAAGAATCTAGCAGAAAGTGTTTCCATGACTGTAACCTTCCTTGGACAGGGAAGCAAGTGGACCTTATCAATACAAACAAGAGGGAGACACTCTGCCTTCATCAGGCTTCAGTTTAATCATTAACTTCTGATCAGCTCCTGGAACCCAGCAGGGCTACCACCACCAGATGCTATAAAAAGCGGATTCCCGGGTGTGATATGACTCGGATATTCCATCTGTGGCCGGTTGGGATCCATGGGAAGGAATCTAGCTTCAATCCTTCCCTGGTCTCGGTTTAAAGGAAAGATTCCAAGATATGCCAGCCATTCAGCAGAAGGAGGTTAGGGTGGAACAGGGAAACATTTATTTGTGGGGCAGAAAAGATCGAAGTCGGACACCTTGCCAGAAATGTCCGCCGCTCAAAGAACAGTCCTGTAGATGTTTGAGAGGGCCCTACTTTGCATCAAATAAGCAGTGGTGGCGAACCTATGGCACGCGTGCCAGAGGCGGCACTCGGAGCCCTTTCTGTGGGCACACGTGCTGTCACCCCAGCCCCGCCTCCCCCACGTCCCCCTCCTCCCCAGCAGCCCCCCCGGAGGAGAGTCGCCCCTGGGCACGGCCCGCATGGAGCAGCGCAGCCAAGGACATGGCAGCCGGGCAGCAGGGAGAAGACCCCGCCCTTGCGCCCCATCGTGCACAGATGATGTTGCAGGGTGCGGGTGGAGGGCGTGGCCGCCATGGCGCTGCAGGGCCGCCTGGGCGATCTGCGGTGGGCCATGGAAGCACTGGGTGGCCCTACGTGCGGGTGGGGCAGGGGGTGGGTGGGGGCAGAGCAGGCAGGGTGGGAGGCGGAGCGGAGGTGGTGGGGGCAGGTTTTGGGCACTCGGTCTCTAAAAGGTTTGCCATCACTGAAATAGAGCAATTCTCCCATGCTGTTCTCTCAGGCCAGTAGTGGCAAACCTATGGCACGGGTGCCAGAGGCGGCACTCGGAGCCTTCTCTGTGGGCACGCGCACCATTGCCCCAGCCTCGCCTCCCCCTGCGACCCCCTCCTCTCCAGCAGCCCCCCTGAAGGAGAGTCGCCCCTGAGCGTGGCCCACACGGAGCAGCGCAGCCAAGGACACGGCAGCCAGGCAGCGTAGACAAGACTAGGCCCTCACGCCCCATCATGCACAGTTGATGCTGCAGGGCGTGGGCAGAGGGCATGACCGCCATAGTGTGGCAGGCCCTGGAGACGGTGAGTGGCCTTGCGGGCAGGCGGGGCAGGGGGGTGGGGCAAGGGCGGGGCAGGGGGTGGAGTGGTTTCTGAGACCTCTACTCTTTCAAGCCCCCAAATTTAGGGCTTGGGGGATTTTTTGGGCACTGGGGGGGGTCTGGAAAAGGAGTTCAGGGGCAAGATGACTCCCTTACATTTTGTAGAGGCATAAAATATCACTTTTCCCAAAGTTAAAAACCCCTGAAGCTCCTTTCAAAATGGGCTTTGTCCCCATCTAAGTTGGAAATATAACATTATTCTCCCCAACGTCCCAAGAAATTTGGAGTACCTGTGAGCTGGTAGGAATGGTGTCACTCTGATTTAGGTGCAACAACAAGACTTTTTGGGTGGGGTGGAGGGGTGGGGTGGGGGGTAGAATGGGGGCAGCTTAACTCCATATCTCTAGATTCTGAATTGCTTCATTTTTAAAGAATTCAACTTTTGCACATAGGAAAAATAATGCTACTTGAAGACAGGATTTAAAAACCCATCTTGGCTTGCTTGTATCTAATTTGTTTTCAACCCTTAATGAGAATTGAACAAATGTGAATGCTCAGGTTTGAAAAGACATTTCAACAATCGGGTGACAAGTTCCCTCCCCCCCAAAGGATTTGATGTTCCCACTTCTTCACACAATGTTTGCCTGAAACAGAATCTGGGTATTATTTATAGCGGGCACGTTGACTGTGCCAGGAGAGTGGAAGAAATTGCAAATGGAAAGTGCAAACAGTCAGTATACATCCACCCAAAATGTGAAACCAGATGTTGCTGAACATCCCAGTGGCCCCCACCAGCCTGGCAGGGGATGAATTTCAGCAACAGCTGGGAAGTTTCATGTTTCTTTCTCCTGATATAGACCAGGCCAAGGAGCTGCATATCTGGGGACAAACTGATTATTTGCAGCTGAAAATCCCAGGACACAGGGTATTAATAGTACCAACAGAAGAGAATATGTGTAGCTCAAGGTTGAATTGTGGGGTCCTTGGTGGTCTCTGAGCTTGGTGGTTTTCTTGCAGAGGTTTCATTATCCAAACTAGGTAATGTCATCAGTGCTAGAAAACAGCCGAATTTGTGAAGAGGAGAAGTAGAGAGAAGGAGAGGGAGAAGGAGAAGGAGAAGAAGAGAGGAGGAGGAGGAGGAGGGGAAGGAGGAAGAATAGGGAGAAGGAGTAGAGAGAAGGAGAGGGAGAATAAGAAAGAAGGAGGAGGAGGAAGAGTAGAGAGAAGGCGTAGAGAGGAGAGGGAGAAGGAAAAGGAGAAGAGGAGGATGAGGAAAAGTAGGGAGAAGGAGTAGAGAGAAGGAGAGGAAGAAGAAGAAGAAGAAAGAAGGAGGAGGAGGAGGAGGAGGAGGAGGAAGAAGAGGAGGAGACTGTGAGATCCTTGGTGCTCTCTGAGCTTAATTGTTTCCTTGTAGACATTTCATGGCCCAACTAGCGAACATCTAGCTAGCACTAAGGATTCCACAGAAAGAGAAACCCAGATAAGCATGGGTTAAAACCAGACAAACAATCAAGCAGAAAACAATACCTTAATCAAGAAACTACGAAGAAAAAAACACATTCCCACGAATACTGGCAGGGCAAGACACTTGTATATAAGCAGAGAGACAAGTCCCATTCCCTTGTAGCACTGATGACGTTACCAAGTTGGGTAATGAAACAAAAATCTGCAAAAAAGCAAGCTCAGAGAGTACCAAGCACCCCACAGTATCACTAGCATTGAGGCTGGGGTTCCCTGTTCAAAGAAGTTTGTTTTTTTGGCACTGTTGGAAACGAGCCAATTTGCAACCAATTTGCAAACAAGCTGGTGAATTTTTCGTTGGCTCAACTTCACAAACATTTCAACTCCTAGCACGACTACTACCAGTTGTGACAAAGACAGAGGGGTCAAAGATTGCGCCTCCAGTGTAGCCATCACCAGTGACTGGATTCATCCCATGCACCAAACCACCATTTTGTGGCTTAAAATGTTATCTTAATCCATCTCCTGGGGTCTGTAACCCATGATTTATGGCTTGGTATGTTATATGATCCTACTCATCTGTGGTTTATTCCACAAGCCCCAGTTGAACAAAATGTGGCTTATTTTAGGGGAACAAGGCCAACGATTAAATGTCTAGAGGATGCCAAGGAGTATCTAAGTACAATTGGAAAATCTCACTGAATTTTAGAAAGATAGCAGAGGGCACAGTTCCAGGAGAAGAAACTGGATTCCTATTTGGTGCTCAATTGTGAGTGGAGAGATCAAGAAAATTGGACTATTTTCCTGGCTGAGCAGAGGAGAAAAATGGATGTTAATACATCCAGAGGACACCCCAATCTTTGCACAACCTGGTTCTTTAACAGTTTCCACCCCCCTGATTATTAACTTCCAGAGATGTTCTCCCCATCCCTCTGCAGGGATTTCTTAGGCTATTATTTCTTAGGATGTGTGTCCTCCTAGTTCAGGGGTGTCCAACACTGGCAAGCTTTAAGACCTGTAGACTTCAACTCCCAGAATGCCCCAGCCAAGATGGCTGACTAGGGTATTCTGGGAGTTGAAGTCCACACATCTGGCTGTCCACTCATTCTGGAGCTGAAGTCCACAAGACTTGCCAAGTTGCCAAGGCCGGGGACCCTGTTCTTCTCCAGCTTGGTCCGGCTATCTATAGCTGCCTATCAGCGCCCCAGACGGAGCCAACTCCCTTCCTTTGAGAGGCCACAAGAGGAAGGAAAGTTTAGAGCGATGGTTTCTAAAGAAAGCAGAACCGGAGGCGTCTAGCTGGCTGATCGCACCCTCCCTGGATCGAAATCCACGGTCGCTGAGGTGGAAACACCTTTCACCTACTCCTCACGCAAGACAGCAAATCGTTTCTTGGCAGTGCCCAGCAATCGATGGGAAATCAATGCGCATCAAATGGCTGAAAAAGTTCTCCAAGAGAGCCGTCGGAGAGCACAACCGTGCTTGCCCCCAGCCCTCCGGAGATTGCTGGACTACAGTTCCCAGCATTCCCAGCCCCACAGGGCCACGGTAACAAATGCTAGACCCCAGCAACCTTTCCAGCAACCTGGAAAGAAGGAGAGGAATGAAGAACTCCCCTTTCCCCCCCCCGCCCCCGCTCCAGGTGCTTCTCTCGCCCAACCAGGGGGAAACTTCTGAAAAGTTAGGGAGGGGGTGCGGCTGCCTGCGCCCCCCCCAACCCACTTCTTCCCTCCGCGATTCAGCTGAAGACCGAGCAACAGCTGGAAGCGTGCCGGAAAGGAAGCGCCTCCACGGGTGCCAACTTTTGTGCCTCGCCCAGATGTTCAGCTCCTCCGCCCTCATCTCCGCTCGGCTCTCGGGGGGCTAGTCCCGGCCTGGGCGGCGGGGGGGGGAGGAGGGCTTGCAACCCCCCACGAATGATTTGGCAGGGCACGGGTGGGTCTCCCACGGTGGTTTAAGGCTCCTGCCACACTTTTGAGCCGGCCCCGCTTAGGGCCACGCGCCTCCCACACACACACACACACCCCGGTTTGATGCAGCCCGTTCCCCTCCCTCCCACTCGGGACCCCTGCCCACCCCCGCAAATGCCCTGATGCTCGCGATCCCCAGGCCGGGGAGCAGCTCGGCCAGCCGGGAAAGGCGGAGAGGGGCGCGCGCGGGGCAGGGAGAAGTGGATGGGGGGGTGGTGGGGGAGGCGATGCATGCAGCATGCTGCATGCAGCACGGAGCATGCACCACGCCCCCCCATCGCCCCGGTGCAGCGCAGGCGAAGGGAGCCCCGCCGACCCCCTTCGCCACCACCACCCGCCCCCCCTGCTAGGTCCGGGCCGGACAGAGCAGAGGCACTCACCCGCTCGCGCGAAGTCCCAGCCGCTGGCATCGCTGCGCGCCCAGCGCAGCAGCCGCCCGAGAGGCAGGGCCAGGGCGATTTGCATACGCGTGGCTGGGGGGGGGTGGGGGGAGACGAGGAGGGGACGGGCCATCTCCGTGGACAGGCGTGTCCAGCTTCCCCCCCCCTCCCAGGGCCGCAGGAGAACGGAGGGAGGGTCGGGCGCGCTGCCGGTGCTGCGTCTCGCTTCTGGCCCGGTGCGGGGCTGCGGCTGGGGTAGGGGGGAACTGGCGAGGTCCCCGGGGAGAATGGGGGGGGATCCTAGCATTCCTGGGGGGTGGGGAAGGAAGCCAGGGGCCTGGAGGAGGGGGGCGGGAGTCAGAAAGCCCGGGTGGGGAAGCTGCTGCAGCTTTTCCTGCTGCAACGAGAAGCGGCCACCGGCTTTTCCACCCGCAGGTGGGTGCTGTAATGGAGGGAGACCCTCCCAAATGGGGGCCAGGCGACGGGAGTTGGGGGTCCGATCGCCCCTGCCCCTCTGCACGTGCGCGGTTCCCTCCCGACCTCTCCACGCTTAATCCCTTGGCCTCCATCCTTGCTCCTGGGCGAGAGGCTTTCCTTCTCGTAGGGGCGCGTTCCTCAAGGAAGCCCCCTTGGCGAACACCCTTTGGGTGGGTGGGTGGGTTCGTGCAAAGATCCAGAAGCCGCGAGGGACCGGCGCTTTCCAATAATGCGGAAAGGAAAACGGGATGTACTCACCCGGCTGGCGCAAGCCCCTTAACACGCTGGCTGTGATTCTCCAACAAGTTTGGTTCCTAGGCTCCCCACCACCTCCCAGATTAGAGGGGGAGGGGGAGAGAACTTTCCTGAAGCTATGGAAAACGAACAAAGACCCCCCCACCCCCCACCCCAAGCAGAAGCCTGCAGGAGACCTGCCCTCTCAGGCTGCATCTTGGGGGCATGCCAGGTTGGGCGGCTGCCTGCAAGAACGGGAGCCCAGCAAGGAAAGGTTTAAAGCCGGGGTGTCCAACCTTGGTCGGTCCCTTTAAGACTAATGGACTTCAACTCCCAGAATTCCTCAGCCGGCAACCATAGGTGCCCACGAAGGCCCTGAGAGTTGACTTTAGCTCAAAGGAGATCCCTGCCCATCCCCACCTTGGTCAGAGTGAAGGAGCAGGAGAGTTAAGATTAAAAGCTGGTTATGGAAAGCTCCCTCTGATCCTCTCCAGAGCCAGAGGCACCGATGGCCTGTCTTGTGCATCACAAGGCTGTTTGTTAAACCAGGATCTGTGGAATCAGCCACAACTTGATGAGGCCGCCCACAACTTACAATCCTGAGATTGTCGCAGTGTCCCAGGGTCCTGTGATCCCCTTTTGCGACCTTCTGACGAGCAAAGTTGATGAGGAAGCCGGATTCCTTTAAACAACCCGTTGTTACTAACTTAACAACTTCAGCTAGTCATTTAACCAATGTGGCAAGAAAAGTCGCAAAAAGGAGCAAAACCCGCTTAACAAATTTCTCACTTAACAATGTAAATTTTGGGCACAATTGTGGTGGTAAGTGGAGGACCGTCTGTAGTTTATAACAGGGGTCTGCAACTTTGACAACTTTTAAGACTCGTGGACTTCAGTTGTCAAGGTGGCAGACCCCTGACTGAGAAATGCTCTCAGCATTTGTTTCTAGCTGAAAATCAAGCTAAAAGCAAAGCTGTCCAAGGTGGAAAATGTTTTTCGGTTGACAATATACCCTGTAAAATTTTCCATGTGCCTCAGAGACACCTATTCATCATTTGGCATTGCTACAAGTCTTCAGATCATTATAGAGAAAGCAGGGAAGCTCAGCCAGCTAACTCAGGGCCAGTGTTTTAGGCAACTCAAACACTCTTTCCAGAGAGTACAGGTTTTAAAAGCAGCCACTGCACGTAAGGTACATTTAATTAGAAGACTCTCTTCTGCTTTGCAACACAGCCTCAACCTCCAGCCAGGAAAATTCCTCCATGCCTTGCAATTCTCTCCTAAGGACAACTTTAGCCTAGCAAACAACACATCACATCTTCTTACAAAATGAGGTTTGTTTCATCAGCTTTATTTTCAAGGGAATGAAGGAAAGAAAGCAATAGAAAAGCCCAAATGGATACTTTTTGAGATACAGAATATGCCATAAATAAAAGGTCGCCTTAGTGCAGGATCAGTCAAGTGGAAGAAACAAAACAAAACAAAAACAGACCTGTAAAACAACACAAGGATGAACACACCCGTGCTAAAAGTTAAAAAAAGAAAGAGGAAAAAAATACCAAAGTGACACAGGTTGTATTGTTTTAAAGACTCTTTTACACTTTACACCACAAAACCATATTATAAGCCGGATCCAAACAGCTCAACAGGAAACCCCAAGTGTTAAGACGCCATAACATTTGCTTGCAAGGAACGAGCATGACAACAAACAGGAAGGCCAGCGCTGAACGATCAACAGTTGTGCTCTTCCACACTTACTTTCACTAGACAGGTGACAGGAGATGTGTCCATCAATATGTGTGCGTGCTGTGGAAAGTAGGGGGACCAGCACCTCGAGGGAAGACTGGAATCCATTTGGAGTGCGCTGATTTTGAAAAGGGTGGCACATTCTTCTCCTTTGTGTGCAAAGAACAAAAGTTTGTGCTGAATCGCAGCTGGTGATTCTTTCCGGACTTGGAAAAACCTGGTCTCTGAACACCTGAATAACGAATCCGAACTTGGAGGGCTGGGAACAGAATTGGCAAATCAGAGGAGTGTGTGTTTCAAATGCACAACTCACAGCTGTCAGAGCCCCTTTCCTGACAGAGCAACACAAAAGGGGAGTGCTGGATTAGAGGCTACTCCGTCAGAATTGTTTCAGGAACTGGAATGCACGGCTGTAACTTCTCTTCCTCTGTTTGTGCAATTAAACATCAAAGAAATTACTTTTCTCTCTCTCCAGATGCAAGAATTGAGAAAACTATTTTGCTTTTTTTGCGGTAAACAAAAACACATATTTATAATTCACTCGGCCGTTTGGTCTATACTGAATTCACGGAAGGGGTTCGCTGTTCAACTTCAACACTCAAAACTGGAGAGTCAGAAAAATTGCAGCATTCCCGAATAAGGAAAGAAACTTGGCAGCTCCTGGGGATCTACAGTATCTCAAGTTGTTTTCTCCCTGCACAATCTACCCATCAACTTCAACCAGGTCCAGAAGTCAGCCCTTGGAATAAGAAATTCCAAACTGACCAGACCACGTAAAGCTCAGCAATTTATTTAGATGCAGATTCTTTAAAAATAAAACTAGCTGTTAACTCTCTGAGATATTTCACAAATCTGTTTTTTTTAAATTATCTCTAAAGGATATGAAAAGTTAAGTCAAAACTTTTTAATACGAACGATTTGGAACAAGTAGATCTAGTTGGAGGGTCGCAAGAACGCATCAGCAGGAGGACACCAGGGCAACGGACGGAAAAAGGCTTCAAAACAGGGTGGATGTCCCAAAGATTCTCATTAAAAAGACTTGACTGCATAGCAACACATCCTTCCCTAAGTGATGGGACTCACTCGCCTGAAGGAACCATCACCTTTCTATTTACATTTGAAAATTAATGCTCTTTTTTTGTTTTGTTCAGCACAGTGAAAACCCCAGCACGTCAAGTCAGTGGGAATCTTCTCAGCAGAGGTGCAAAACAGCCTTATTGATCTCTGGGTTTGTCCAGTCATTCCGAATGTCATCCAAGTGGTTGTCAAAATCCACTAGTGTTTCATAGGACCGGCTGTCCAAAAGGGATTCGGAGATCCTTTGGGCTTCTGTCCAATCCTCACAATAATCACTAGTGAGGAAGAGAAGGGAGAAATAAAAGACCACGTTCGAAGGAACAACAGTGCTGAAAAAAGTGACTTATAACCAGTCCTCACATTTACAACGCTTACTGCGTCCCGGGGTCACGTGACTGCCATTGGCAGCTTTGCCAGGGAGCTTTCAACAAACCAAGTGAAGGGGGGGGGGGAAGCCAGAACAACCACGTGATTTGCTTAATGACCATAGCAAAAAGGTTGTAAAATGACCCATTTAATGACTGATGGAAGATCCAGTCTCAATTGTGGTCGTTTTTAACGTCAATCCTTTTGTTTTGTGCTTTTTGAAATAGCCCGGAAGGAAAATACTACGTAAAAGAATTGCAAAAAGCGTTCGTTTTTCAGACAGGAAAGTTTATTTTAAGAATACTCACATGTGTGGGTCTCTGCATCTCCATTTATTTTCATGGTGTTCATACACATGAACTGCTGGTTTTAGGCACTTCATTGTAAATTTAGTGTTATCCACCTGATGCAGAACAGAAAAACAAGGCTTTATTTGTGTTATCCCAATACCTTAAAATGGAATGTGTGAACACTAAAGTATCTAGCTTATTGCTATTCAGGGATCTGTACACGCAACATAAGGTTAATATAGGAATAAGGCACCTTGCTCTCATTTCCAAAACAATTTTCAGGACAGGCTGTCCATTCTCAACAGAAATGACCATCCTCCACCTTATATCGAAACAGCATGAAATAAATAAATAGATTTTAACTGCTTTCAATTGCTTCAACAGGAGTGCTCATTTGAAAGTAAAAAAAACCTTGGTTGAAATCTTGGCTTATCAACTTTAATTTTTCCCCTGATACATATTGTAAGGTCAGAGAGAGTTTACAGTTGCCAGCCCCCTCTGTTGTTAAATAACTCTGGAAGCAAGTTGCTAAAGAAATTGGCCATGAAATAAATATTAAACTAAGAAAAAAAAAAAAGCATGTCCACCATTATGAGGGCTGTATCACTGAAGTTTTCTGCAATCCTGGAGGCGACTTTTTCAGCAAGCAGGTTTGGACTGCAAAGTAAAGAGAGGAGAACTTGATCAGATAGCATGTAACAAGCCATTAAAGGGATGAAGAATCAATTTCAGAAATAATATTAATCTCATCAATAGCAGATATGAATAATTCTCAACCCAAACTAAAAACAGAAATTTCCTGTAATCTCCTCTTACTATTCTTTAGAGCAGGGGTCTCCAAACCTAGCCACTTTTTAAGACTTGTGGACTTCAACTCCTAGAATTCCTCAGCCAGCCATGCTAGCTGGAGAATTCTGGGAGTTAAAGTCCATAGGTTTTATAGTGGACTTATAGTTTAGAGTAGTAAGCCTGTTTCTCCAATTGCTTAACTGCTGTAATGCAAAGCATGGACAACTCGGAAGAAATTGGGAAGGAAATTGCTACAAAAGACGAATTAAGTCAAGGATAAGGAAGATAAATCCAGCTACCCACCTGGCATCCTTCACACGTTCATTTGCTTGGTAGTAGCCAGCTATTACATAGCTGTTCTCTCGGCACCAAGAATCAATCTGAAACGATCATTAAAAAAAATTATAAGCACCCAAAGACAATAAAGGCAGAGACTAAAATAGTGGATGTTTGCAACGGGCAATTTTATTGAAATCGCAACCCGATTACCCATTTTCTTGAGAGTTATTTCACACTGACACTCATCATTGATTGACACCCATCATCAGGACATGCTAAAAGCTGCTGCAACAAAGGAGAAGATGAAATATAACTGGCAATTGGTTTTCACCGGCCAGATATCTGAAAAGGCATGCTCCGTATACAAAGCATGATCTCGTTAAGCTTCTTAGGCAGGACTTGAAGTTTATGGCAAATTCTATTATAACCTTTGTTTTGCTAATGATAATTAGCTACTGCAGTGGACAGAAAGCTCACAGATTTTACAAATGTGTTTTCTAAATTAGCAGCTCTAAGGAAACATATAGTGTACTGAAAGGTGCAACAAATGTGGGATTTTGATGTTCATCTTTTTCCCAAGAATGCCATAGGATGTCAACTTCTGTTTGCTATCTTGCTATCAGGGGAGTGGACAGAGAGACCGAGGATCAAATACCATGTCTGCCATGATAGGCCCATTTATTTTTGCTCACATAGTTTGCCATCTGTAAAATGCCCAGAGATCCAGCACATCAGAGAGTGATTGTAAGGAAAAGTAAAGCAGATACCACGAATGAAATTTCCAGGTGAAAAATACTCTGAGTTGGCTATATCAGGGATCTCCAAACTTGGCCACTTTAAGACTTGTGGTCTTCATCTCCCAGAATTCCCCAGCCAGTTGTGAACCAAGTCTTAAAGTGGCCAAGCTTGGAGACCCCTGAGCTATAGGGACCGTGTTTTTCTTAGCCATCCTCAGTTCTCTGCTGCTGGCCTAGGGATTCTGACTAGGAAATTCAAAAATGAAATAAAAGCAACCCACAGGGGAAGAGAATCCTTCTTTTTCAGTGAGTCACTGATGCTCTCTGCGCTTGATGGCTTTCTTCCACTGTGCACTGATGATATTACTTAGTTGGGTCATGAAACATCTGCAAGAAAACACCAAGATCAGAGAGCACCATGGACACCCTGCTCAATTCAACCTTGAGCTACAAGTATTCTCTTTTATTGGTACCTTCTTCTTCAACCTCTGATCATTTCCATGGAAAATGATCTAAGGGAGGAACGGAGCAACACAAAGAGAAAGAGGCAGATGGCAAAGCAAGAACAAAGGAATCCCTCCCTCCGCTCCCCTCTCTAATTCCTTCAACAATATTGAGGTGGGGTCAGCACAGGCCGAACTTTGGGGGGGGGGAGGAGAAAGTGGTTTATTAATTCCATCCTGAGGGGCCCAAAACGGCTGACAGCTAGGACTGCAAGCTTTAAGGAAGCCCTGGCAGTTAAGATCTGGAGATAAGCCTCAAATAGTATCTTCTTCCTCCCAAAAGGCACTTTAATTATACGGTCAGCCTTTGTATAAAACCCTTATTCTATCATAATGTACTGTATCATCTAATCTGCCATAAAGCTTTATTAAAATACTTAGGAAGAATTAAATGTTAGGAGGCACAATCTGATCTGAATGCATTTATCCAAAGTCAGATTCTGGCCCCGCTTGATAGCTTTGAAGCCACTACATTTGCTTCTCGTAATAAGTTTATCTGATTAAGATAATCTAGTGATTTAGGGAAGCGGGAAAAGCTACCCAGCAATTATGTATATGCCAGCTATTTTTTTAAAAAAGGAAAAGAAAAAACTACCCGTTCTCCATATTTCACCTACTAAATTACTATTGCCCGTTGCATTACAGTCTTATGCTTTGTGGGCTTGGGCCAGATGGGTAGCCAAGCCTGGAAAGACAGCCAGGCCAATCGTACTTTTCCCTTCTCATTATTTCTACTGGCCATTTTCAAATAAAGCTGTCAAATCTAATTACTCAGCAGCAACAAAAAATTTCCCAAAGACAGATTGGTGTCTTGACCTTCTAAGACATAGTGCACTATCTCTAATTAAGTCTTCTCAGTCTGTCCTAAGTCCCCCTCAGCAAGCCACCCTGATTTACTAATTGATTCAGCTCTGTCCATTTCCAATTCGGCTGGAAACAGACAAATTCAATTGCTTGAATTACTCGGTATGCAGACTTCTGACACTGTCCAGGTTCTACAGTGGCTGTAAATGCAAGCCTAATTTTGCAGTGAATTTTCACGTAGACTTTGGCAAAATAACGTCTGAAAGCTTGGTGATAAAACTACAGTGTTGAACAGGAAGGCATTTGCTGGCATTTTTGTCTTCAGTGAGACTTTCAGATACAGGCAGAAAATGTCATTTTCCAAATATTTCTATCTACAGCTAACATACAAAGCCCAGCAGCATCTTGCAAGTCTCCATCTCATAACGTCCAAAGGATTTGGCCAAGATAGCAGGACGTTTCTGCAGGGACTCCCCTCCTAAAATTTCATAAAAGCTGTTTGAACAACTTTATTCTACTGGGTTTTTAAATCCTTGCTGCTTGTCTCCTCTGAGCTTTGTTGTCGGCTCGCACACATTTCATTACCCAACTAGGGAACATCATCAGTGCCACATGTGAGGTTGGCTGTCTGTTTATATACTGTATAATAGCTGGCCCTGACAGTTTTGGTGTGTGTGTGGGTGTGTGTGTGTGATTTCCTCCTTGATGATTCTCTTTCCTTCCTAGATTTTCTATTACCTCTTTTGAATGGTACGTAAATGTGATTTATCTGGGTCTGCTAATGGTTGGGGGTTTTTTTTTGGTTTTTTTTTAAGATGCTCTTCTATTTTTTTTTATTATAAAATTTTTATTAATTTTTGAAATTGAACAGCAAATACCAATATGATGCATTTACATACACAAGCAAAAAAGATAATCCTACTCAATACATTTTCGGAGACGCTCAGCAGTCCCCGCCTTGCCTCCACCCTCATTCACCTTGGTTTGTTTTGAAGACCAGAATTTGTCCCCTCCAGCAGCCATCGCTCAGAGAAGCCGGGATCAACCCCAGACAAACACCCTGGCAAAAAACGATAACTAAGGAACCTTCTGCTACGACCCCATTTCCCTGAAAATAAAACCCAACCGGAAAATAAGCCCCAGTTAAGATTGTCAGCCAGATGCATTTAGTACCATATTTCCCCAAATATAACCCCTAACTGGAAAATAAGCCCTAATCTCTCTTTTGGAGCAAAAATTAATATAAGATCCGGTCTTATTTGGGGGGGGGGGAACACAGTATTCATATGCAGATGTATACAGTGTTTCCCTGAAAATAAGCCCCAGTTAAGATCGTCGGCCAGAGGCATTTAGTACCGTGTTTCCCCAAATATAAACCCTTAACCCAGGGCTCTTCAAACCTGGCCCTTTTATGACTGGTGGACTTCAACTCCCAGAATTCCTCAGCCAGCAAAGCTGGCTGAGGAATTCTGGGAGTTGAAGTCCACCAGTCATAAAAGGGCCAGGTTTGAAGAGCCCTGCCCTAACTGGACAATAAGCCCGAATGCGTCTTTTCGCTCTCCCTCGCTCTCCTCACCAGGCTGAGCGCCACCTCCAGCATGGGCGCCAGGGCCAGGCTGCCGTGGAAGAGCGGGATGCAGTCCACCAGCAGCCCCTGAGCCGGCGACTCCCGCTCCCGTCCGCGCTGGGGCGGCGGCTGCTTCTCGGCCACCAGCAGCCCGTTGACGGCGCAGTGCGGATACTTGGCGCCGTGCAGCACCATCTTGCAGTAGGCCTGCGTGCTCAGCTTCATGGCGGCCGCCGCCGCCGCTTCTTCCTCCTTCTCCTCCTCCTCACGGGGCCTCCTGCCCGGGCCCGCCGTCGAGGGGGCGAAAAGGCCGCAAAAGCGTCGCAAAAGCCACTCGGCCGCCGTACGGGAGAGGCGCGCGCGTGCGCAGACGGGGGAAGGGAAGTGAGGGGGGAAAAGAAGAGGGAGCGCGGTCCGCTCTGGCCCGTCTCTATGGTCTCTATGGAGATAGGAGACTGCAGCTGCGACTATAGAGGGGTGCGTGCTAGAGGGGCAAAGGAGAGAGAGTTGTTTAGGTTAGGCTGGCTGGAGGGTGGAAGGAGGCAAGGAGGCGGGGCAAGTGCAACCCTTAGAGCAGGGCTCTTCAAACTTGGCCCTTTTATGACGTATGGACTTCAACTCCCAGAATTCCTCAGCCGGCGTGGCTGGCTGAGGAATTCTGGGAGTTGAAGTCCACAAGTCATAAAAGGGCCAAGTTTGAAGAGCCCTGTATTAGAGGGACTAACGCGGAACCCTGCTGGGCTGGGAATGATGGGAGTGGCAGCCCAGCAAGCACCGCGCCTGAAGCAAAGACGGGGCGAGCCGCTCTTCACGCTATAGATGGCGCCCGCTCCTTCTTCCTTCGCCTCCCTGAGTCCGCCAATATCCCGTCGTGCCTTGGATCCCCACTTCCGGCCTGCCCTGCCCCGCGTCTCCCGTCTTCTCCTTCCGTCCTCCATCTCCGGCTGTAGAGGACACGGGCCGTCTCGGGTGGGTGGCTGGCAGGCGGCTGAGACGCCCGACTCCCCGCGGGACGGGACGGGGAAGGGGCTGCGGGGACCGGGGGGGGGGGCGACGCGGGAAGGGACGGGGGGAGAGAAGTTTTCCAGGGCGCCCCGCACTACACCTCCCATCGTCCGCAGCCGAGGGCTATCTGTTGGGGCGGGGAGAGGTGGAGGGTGCCCTAAGCTTCCTCGGAGTAAGGTCCGCTTATGCGCGGGGAGGGGGCCCACTTTTTTTGGGGGGGAGGGGAAGCTACACATACAGAAACACGCGGGCTGGCCTGGCAAAGGAGGGGCAACTTTTTATTTATTCATTTAAAATAGGTTAGATAGGTGGGACAATAACACCAATAGCAACAATAAAGTAGGAGGAGGGAGCATTAGATAGGCTTGTTACCTTGAGTATGTATTTAAATAGATGATAGATAAAAAGATAATAGGTGAGAGAGACGATTGGATATATAGTTATATAGATTGATATATAGATTGATAATAGGAAAGAGACAGATAATAGGTAGAGATGATATATAGCTATACAGATTGATAGATATATAAATTGATAGATAATAGGAAGAGATGATAGGAAAGAGACATAATAGCTAGAGATTATATATAGCTATATTGATAGATATATAGATTGATAGATAAGAGATGATAGGAAAGAGACAGATAATAGGGATGATATATAGCTATATTGATAGATATATAGATTGATAGATAGATAAGAGATGATAGGAAAGACAGATAATAGGGATAATATATAGCTATATTGATAGATATATAGATTGATAGATAATAGGAAGAGATAGGAAAGAGACATAGATAATAGGTAGAGATGATATATAGCTATTTAGATTGATAGATATATAGATTGATAGATAATAGGAAGACATGATAGGAAAGAGACATAATAGGTAGAAAGAAATGATAGATAATAGGTAAGAGATGATAGGATGGATTGATGGATAGATAATAGAGATGATAGGAAAGAGACATAATAGGTAGAAATGATAGGAAAGAGACAAATAATAGGTAGAAAGCAATGATAGATAATAGGTAAGAGATGATAGGATGGATTGATGGATAGAGATAATAGGAAAGATAATAGGTAGAAATGATAGATAGATAGATAGATAGATAGATAGATAGATAGATAATAGGTAAGAGATAGGATGGATTAATGGATAGATAATAGGTAGAGTTGATAGGAAAGACTGACATAGATAATAAGTAGAAAGAGAAGACAGATAGATAATAGGTAAGAGAGTGGATAGGATAGACAGAAAAACATAGGATCATGGAGTTTAACCTGTTCCCAGGTGTTGGGATTCTAGACAATAACGTGGGCCATAACTCTACATGGGAATGAGTCTGTCTTTGCCAATCTTGATCTGAGCTCACTGGGGTTGACTTTTTAAATAGCTCTGAAACGGACTGTGGCTGTGAAGAAGTAAATTTTATGAAACTCTTTTGGACATATTTGTGAGTTAGGGTGGTTAGGATTGGTTGCATCTTGAAAATATCCCTGCAAAGCAGATTAGATAGAAATATTCCCTGGAGCGTGTGCTAAACAGAGAATCTTATATTAGGATTGAAACATTTGTTCCCCACCCTCTGTGTTCTTCGTATTGTTGCTTGGAAGATCTTTTATTATTATGGACTTCAGTCTACATTAGCATCATTTCCAAACACAACAGAAGCTCTTCTTGTGATATCTGAAAAAACAAGAAATGGCATTTGGAAGGTCGTTGCAAGTGGTGGATTCCTAGTAATTAGTGCTACATAATGTCCTACCTTTTTTTTTTTTCTTCTGTTTCAGGATGTTGGCTGCTAGGGCATTCAGCCTTATTGGCAGGCGTGTTTTGTCCACTTCTGTTTGTGCAAGAACCCATGGACATGGTAAGCTAGCCATTGAATCATCTTAACTGGTAGCTTGAAAATTGTTCTTGACTAGCCCATTTCAATTTAGGGATGCAGATTCCCTTTCTAACAGTTCTTTAAATTCTCTGTTAAGTTCTCTGTCATCTTCTCATCATATGCTAAATAATAAATAAAAATGTTATAAAATTAAAATGACAGTTTATGTATCTACCTAGAGAACTTCATGTTGACTAGGCAGCTGAGTTGATCTCAGTCTCTTTTGCAAGATCCAGTCTGGGTCAGTTCCCGTGATCAAAGGTTTAGTCCAGGGGACTTCAAACTTGGCCTTTTTATGACTTGTGGACTTCAACTCCCAGAATTCCTCAGCCAGGCACACTGGCTGAGGAATTCTGGGAGTTGAAGTCCACAAGTTATAAAAGGGCCAAGTCTGAAGACCCCTGGTTTAGTCTTTCGAGCTTTCACACTTGTGCTGGAGTCCATCCTCAAGGAACTTCTCTCTACCAACTTGGAAGACTAAACCTCTGTTCAACTTGGAAGACTAAACCTCTGGTCGTGGTGAACCAGCCCAGACTGGATCTTGCAACACTCTCCTGGGACACGTACATTTGCCCTCATCCGCCAGTCTCTCTTATCCTTTGTCTTGTCTATCATAGTGGCCTGACGGATCCAGATCTAATTTTCAAGAATTCTTCATCATGGCTTTTTCTGAAGAAATAATGAAGACTGTTGGGTTTTGGGGGTTTTTTTGGCCATGTCAAATCTTTGCAGAATAAAAACTTTGGTGCTTATTCTTCTGTTTTTATATTTCTGCCTTGCTAATGTCCTTGCCAGGTCAAGTATTAGAATAAGACGTATTTTTTATTTTTGCCAACAGAAGTTACAAAAGCACCACATTATACTCAGCCCGTATATGAGGACTACCCTCTTATTCCTTTGCCGGATATTCCGTTTATACAAGACCTGAGCGCGGAGCAAAAAGCTCTGAAAGAGAAAGAGAAGGGCTCTTGGGCCGCCCTTTCCCCGGATGAGAAGATTGCTCGTGAGTAGTACCTACAGAGGGAGAGATGTTACAAGAGAGGAAATCAAAAGAAATGAACAAAAATGACCTGGCCTATTTAAATGCAGGTAGTCCTCGAATTATGACCGTGTTGGAGTCTGCCAGTTACAGTTTTAAGTCTTGATGGTTGTAAAGCAGGTCATCACGTGACTGGCCCAATTTTATGCCCCCCCTTTTTTCCCCTGCAACAGTGGTTATTTGATTCATTGTCCAGCATGGGGTGCTTTGAACAAAAACGGGGAAAAAAACATTGATTTTCAGCAAGCATGTCAGAAATCGTAGTGATGTGATCTTGGGATGCTGTGAAGGGCCATAAAAGCGGGCCGGTTACCAAGTGCCTGTAGTCACGTGACTATAGGTGCAGGACGGTTGTCAGAATTTGGGAACTGGGTCATAAGTATCTTTGGGGTGGGGGAGGAGGCTCCGTTGTAATTTTGAACGGTCGCAAGCTGAGGACTACTTGCATGTAAATGTGTGCGTTCAGTTGTCAGCATTGGTCCGTTTACATTTTTTTTTTGAATATTTTGTACTTTGACAAAAGGTTTTTTTTTGTCCCTTCCCTCTTTCCTTCCCTCTCTGTCTCGTTCCAGTCTACCACCTCAAATTTGACAAAACATTTGCTGAAATGCTGAAGCCATCGAATAACTGGAAGACTGCGATCGGTTTAGCTGGCTACATGGTTGGCCTTGCGGCTTTCTTTTTCATTTGGGAGGTCCTATACGGTAAGTCATCCCCTTTTAGGGAGGTCTTTAAACACAGGCAGGGGGAAATCGATGGGAGCTGAATATTCAGCTTATACCCACACACACCTTTGTATTGGTGGGAGAACTTTGTCTAGTGAAAAAGGGACAACCAGGCCCTTTTAAAATAGCTTTTCACATTTTGTTTGGCTTTCTAGTTACAAGGATAGGAAGGATGATGGGGCTTAAAAAATTGAAGCCCAACAGAACTCTTATACTGGCCCTCTCCAAGCTTTTCTCTCTTTTTTCTTTTTAAATTAAATGCAAAAGAAACAAGAAGGAAGGAAGGAAGGAGAGGGAGAGATAGGGAAGGGAGGAGGGAAGAAAATGAAATCAGAGAAGGGAAGAGGAAGGGAAGAAGGAAGGAAAGGAAGGAAGGAAAAGCTAAAAGACCTCCAAACATATATTTACATCTACATGAATCTCAATAAATTGAATCCATGATTCATTACAGTCGCCCTTAGCTCATCTGCCTTAATTCTGCAGCCCCCTGAATAGTTGAAGTCATACTTTTGTCTCCAAGCATGTAAAGAGAGCTGGGCTAAGGGGTCTAGGTCAGTATGAAGATTTCGACGGCACATGAATTTGCGAACACAAGCGAGCTGCTGAATTGCCTTAACAGCCTTTTGAGAGCACAAGCTATGCCCTGATGTCCATCACTTGGGAGAGATTAGTTGTTGCTGGCTAACTCCAATTGTCACAAACCATGATCTCCTCCAATTGCAGTCCTGAAACCAGTCCCCCACACTTTATCAGAGGATTGGAAGGCCATGGAGCTCCAGAAGCATCTGGATATGAAACCGGACCCAATTACCGGCCTTTGCTCCAAGTGGGATTATGAGAAGAAAGAATGGAAAAAATAAAAGCCTTCAGGAGCCCCGACCTTCTCTCGGGGGGGTGAAAGTCTGAAACCATTTCTTCATCTCTAGGTTGTTGCCCTGCTTCTGCCTATGATGACATAGAATCCTATCCTTCCTTAAAGCATAACAATTTATGTACCTGGAAATGTTGAACTGTTCTTACAGGTTAATGTGCAGAATTGCTCCTAAACTAAATCCTGTTCGCATTTTGTTTTTGGGTTTTTTTTGCAGGAAGATTAAAAATTACAGTAAACAAAAAAGAGGCATTTGATTCTTTATTTGGTGTGGAATGATCTGTTTAAAATATTTGAAATCACCGATCTGTTGAGTTAACCAATGGTGATTGAGCCAGCGACTGTCAAAGCTTCCCTAATAGGATGGTACATTTTTCATCCGTTGTGTTCTGGCAGCCGACATAAACTAGTGATAAATTATACTACGCATTCAGAATTGGTAGTCATTTATCTGGTGGGCACGTATAATTGAGAATTGCACCCTAGTGAGTTGGGCTGCTGCACAGACAGGATTAGGCAGTTTGCTGTAATTGCAGCAATCTTGTTTAAAAAAAAAATCCGGGCAAAAGCATCCAGCTACATTTTTGGAACAGGCAATAAATAAAAACATGTTTAAGTTTGTAGGATTAGACAGTAATCCTTTGACAGTTGGACTCCTGGCTTTCTGACACTCATTCTGTAACTCTACAGGAAGGGGTTTAAGTTTGGTATCACAAAGAATTTGTATACCCCACTCTTCACTACACGACATTTTGTTTTGTTGGGACAGAGTTGATTAGAAGAGGAATCTTGGAACCGGGGATGGTTTAATAATAATAATAATAATAATAAT